>NW_024582662.1:526452-535805 GCF_018398535.1 Haplochromis burtoni | reverse complement strand
ACACACACTCGTAAAAACAGATTGTGTAGGTTAAGCACAAAGACAAAGAAAACCACAGGGAGATATAGCGCCTCCAGCACTTCAGACATCGACCGACGTGATTAAACACATCACCCTCTTTGTATTCAGCACTCAGTACTTCAAAAAAAAAAAAGGAAGCACAAACTCTTCCACCCTTGCGTGTTCAAAAGGCCTGTCGAGCAGTTTTTTCATTCAGTAGTTCCACAGAACACTAATTTACACACATGTGCTATCTCTAGTACACAAATAAGGACACAGGCAAATAAAATTGCAAGTACTCTTGCAAGTGCACGCAAGCATAGACAAAAAAACAGAGCCGTTAAATCTCTGAGGCCTTCAGCGGTCAACACTCCACATGATCCAATAGGCCCTCTGCTGCTTATTCTCCCTCCACTGTGCCAGATGTGATCTAGAATTCACTTTGTCTAATTATCCTGAGTTTGCACAACAGAGTCGCCAGCCGCCTGCCCGCTGAATGGAGCACACGCACGCTCCAATTAGGTGCCAAATTCTGGGTTGTTTCCAAGCAACCTACATTAAGCCGCAACTGCTGCGAGGGAAACGGGGCTTCAAAGCTTTGAAGGATGTTTTTCACTGTTTGAATGGGAGTGTTTGGGTGTGATTTATGTGAGGGTGAGTGAGAGAAAAGCAATAAAAAATGGTGGACGCAACACAAATTTAAAATATGTTGTGTTAAAATGGATTTACTGATGTTCTGTGATCAGAGCGCCGTTAGAACGAGTGTGCTGGATTTCAGTGAATTGTGTCAGCTTTGAAAACATCAGCAATCTTCCCTTAAAAGCAGCAGACCCTGCAACCTTTGATGGGGACGAGAGGGCACGGGGACGCAGGCATAATGTGCTGCACTACACATATGTCTTTGGTGAAACAGCTCAGCATCCAAACTTTAAAAGGCGCTCTTGCTGTTTGGAAAAACCTCTTCAGTGGTGCTTTGTAAGTTGTATGTTTTTCTTGTTTTGAAGTCTTAAAAATCTTAAAAAATGTTCTCTCCCCATTGTCTGCAGAGGAATAGGGCAGTCAGCAAGTTGCTACACAGGAGGTCCCTGTAAAAAGCTGGCATGACCAATAGAACCACACTAACTATGTCAATGAGAAGTACAGCATGATGAAATACACTGTAATTATCCTTTCAATACTTACTAATGTATTAGCATCCATTCAGAAAATAATTTCAAACAAGTCATTTCAAACAAATGGCCTATTTAACATAATTTGGAGCATGACGACTATGTCTCGTTACATGCTGCTGCTAATACTGGGTTGGAAGCATTCGACATAAAGTGCTGGAAGCAGTTCTTCAAAGGTTTTGCTCCATATTGACATGATAGCATCAAACAGTTAGAATCCAGCTGGGATATTTTGAGATACGTGACATAGTGTGTTATCGTGCTGGAAGCAGCTATCAGAAGATGTGTACACTGTGGTTATAAAGGAAAGGATTTGGTCAGCAAGCATAATCAGGTATACAGTGATACAGTTAAACAATGTTCAGTTGGTATTAAGGGGCCTACAGTGTGCAAAGAAAGTATCCCCCACACCAGGGGTAGGGAACTCCAGGCCTCGAGAGAGGGCCAGTGTCCTGCAGGTTTTAGATATCACCCTGGGTCAGCACACCTGAATCAAATGACTAGTTCAGGGGTTGGCAACCTGCGGCTCTTTAGTCCTTATAGCGCGGCTCCGCGTGGTTTGGGAAAATAAATTAGAAGTATTTAGCTGAAGTGTATTTTATTTATGTTAGTTCTTTTTTAACTTGTAGTTATAAATTGGAAGATTATTGTGATATTGAAATATAAAAATACAATTATATTCTATCATTTTTTCATCGCTCAAAATAAGCGTCACACTTGGAAGCCGGTGTACCCGCCAAAACGCCATGCATTTATCAAGACTTTCAACCCCAGGTAGGCCAATTATGGACCTTCGGATCCACATTATGTCAGCAGCTGTTCTCCACCGTGAACTATGTTCACGCCTCACCGATGACAGCTTACTGTCCTGCGTAAAGATGAAAGTGACTTCGTACAGCCCAGATTTGCAGACGCTGTGCGCAGAGGTTCAGGTCAGGTCAAGGATCCAAAAGCCCAAAGGCGATATAACAGTTTTTGTTTGCTACATGGATCATTTTAGTTCAGCTGGGTGTCTTTCCTTTTGTTATATTTATTTAAGAGTTCAAAATGTGTTAATTATATAAATAAAATGTAATTTTCTCAATAGCACTTCATGGATTTCATAAGCAACACACCTTAGTTGTTCACACAAAGCATAAAGGTAACAAACAATATATACAGTGTTATCTTCATTTTAGATGTCAAAAAGTATTTGCGGCTCTCAGTGTTTTCGTTTGCGTGGAAACTGGGTCCAAATGGCTCTTTGGATGTGAAAGGTTGCTGACCCCAGGACTAGTTCATTAGCAGGCCTCTGGAGAACTTCAAGACATGTTGAGGAGGTAATTTAGCCATTTAAATCAGCTGTGATGGATCAAGGGCGCATCTAAAACCTGCAGGACACCGGACACCTTCTCTCGAAGCCTGGAGTTCCCTTCCCCTACCCCACACGACCATCGATACAAGGCAGGATGGTTTCATGCTTTTATGTTGTTTATGTCCAATTCTAAAACCCATCATCTGATTGTTGCAGCAGAAAACAAGACTCATCACAGCAGGATTTTTCCAATCATCTATTGTCCAGATTTGGTGAAACCTATGTGAATGGTAGTCTTAGTTGTTAGCTCACAGGAGTGGCAGGTGTGGTCTTCTGCTGCTGTAACCCATCTTCCTGGTTCTGCTGGAGCTTCCTTCCTATTAAAAGGTGTTTTTTCCTTCCCACTGTTGCCAAGTGCTTTCTCACAGGGGGTCATTTGATTGTTGGAGTTTCTGCTCTATTATTGTAGGGTCTTTACCTTACAGTATAAAGCATTTTGAGGTGACAGTTGTTGTGATTTGGTGCTACATAAATAAAAGCACTACAAAAAAAGCCGTGAATTATAATAAGTAATGTTTCCCTCTGGATGAACTGGAGGAACCTTTAAGCTCAAAAAATAAAACAGAGCATTTGTTTCCCTGCTAATCTGCAAAACCTCATACAGCGTGCGGCACAAGCCTCCTCCAAACACTGAAAATGCATCCAAATAGATTCTGATGCACTCGTCACACTTTTACTTTTATGCTTCATTGAAAATGCATTGAAACATCACAGCACTTTAGCACATCAGGCCATGAATCATTAAAGCTTTAATGGCTCCAGTCCACATTACATCCAAGTATTATTCCAGTTTACGACTGCAGAGACATTATCATCACGATGAGTAATTGGAATAAATTCGTCATGCATTTTAAAGTATGAGAGCTGTAACTAGTCATCTATTCTCTTTCTCTCCCTTTCTTCATGCTAGTGTTTATGCATGTGTGTTTTAACTGTAACCTGATTTGCGACGTTTAAGAGTTGTTTGCAAGTAATGAAACAACAGGAACCGTCTTATAATGCCACAGCATACTGCCGCAGGCTTGGAAAACATCAATCTGTTCTACTGGGACCTGCCTCAACATAAATAATACATTGTCTCTCAGAGCAAAGTGAGCTAATTAATAGGAACATTTCGTTAGCTAATTAGATTGCAGGAGAGAACAATTTTTCAATCCCCATAAGGCACCGAATATTGAAAGTCGGAGAAAAGGATTTTAAAGCCGTGGAATGAAATACAAGATGGATGGCTTATGATAAAGGACAGAGGCAGGTTGAAAGAAGACAAAATGAATATTTGATTTAATCTGAGCTCTTTCAGAATACCAATTCATTATGTGGGTGTGTGCACCTGCGCTGCCAGAATCTAATCTAAAGTGGATCTAGCCTGCTGCATTGGACATCACTTGGAGTATATGTATATAAACACACATATATATATGTATCTCCTCAAACACAAACCACAAACTGCATCAAGTGTCCTCTTGAAAATCAAATCCAGGGGGCAAAAATGATTTTCATTTTAAGTCAGGGCCTATGAGAAGACAAGAAAATATAAAGAGAAGCAAGGTGGGCTACAATGGAAGAACTAATGGATCCATAGTTTTTGAATACGTGGTGATACCTACCAATCACAAATAGTGACATCCTGATTTGGAGCCACTTCTAACAGGACTTGTGTTTAGCATTGACTTAATTATGCAATCTGCATTGATCCAAAGTAAAATATCGTAACTCTGGGTCACAGAGACACGGGTCACCGCAACACGCCAGTTTTCTGTTTGCGCCGCAGTGACCGCATGACAGCAAACAAACACACAAATGCAGTCCTACTGGGTAAGATCAGGACCAGAAAATTACTACTAAATTCTTTCTAGTCCACACATGCAGGGGAGTGGAACGGAGCGAGAGTGGGAAGAAAAAAGGTCTTGACAGGAAAGAGATGTAAGTCTCCAGTCTGCTGCTCCACATAAAGAAGCAGCAAATTGATCAATAATATATTGATTTTCTTAGTGAACTTTTCTTTCTTTGAGAATTTTATGCAAATGATTGCCTGGTAGCTTCATGCTTAACTACTGCTGTGTGAACGCATGCACGCATGTCTCTCTCAACCTGTTTTCCTTTTCAATCACACAATGCAGTAAGAGCTGTGCATTAAGGACTGTTGGTGACAATAAGTAGGATGAATAGCTGGCCTCACAAAAGCTGTGTTTAGGGTTTGCTGGGATTTTTAAAGATTTACTGTGTGTAAAATGTGCTTCACACCCTTTTCCTTAATATCACAATTATTTCAATTATGTTTAAACTTAGAAGACCCAAGCAGATGTCTAACAGCATCTTGATGACTGTGACTGTGCTTCTGAATTTTTCAAAGTTCAGTATTATTCTGGTAGTATCAACACGAACAGAAAAAAAGAACAAACTTAGTAAATACTTTTGGTTTCTACATTTTATATGACTTACAGTCACTAACTGCTTTGTTAGGTACACCTGTTTCAGCTGCTTGGAAATGCAACCAATCACATGGCAGCAACTCAGCACATTTAGGCATGTAGACACGGTCAAGACAACCTGCTGGAGTTCTGACTGAGCATCAGAATGGGGAGAAAGGTCATTTAAGTAACTCTGAACGTGGCATGTTTGTTGGTGTCAGACAGGAAGGTCTGAGTATTTCAGAAACTGCTGTGTACTGGGATTTACCTACATGACCATCTGTCGTGTTTACAAAGTATGGTCTAAAAAACTGAAACTATTCATTGAATGGATGGTGGGGTCAGAATTTGATATTAACAGCATGAAATCATGGATCCATCCTGCCTTCTACCAATGGTTCAGGGTGGTGGTGGTGGTGTAATGGTTTTGGAAGACATTTTGTTGGCACACTTAGAGCTCCTTCACACCAGCTGAGCATAGTTTAAATCTCACAGCCTACCTCAGTGTTGTTGCTGACCATGTCCATCCTTTTATAACTACAGTTTACTCATCTTCTGTTGGCTGCTTCCAGCAGGATAACACACCATATCTCATATCCTTTCAAACTGGTTTCTTGGCCATGGCATTGAGTTCACTGTACTCAAGTGGCCTCCACAGTCACCACATCTCAATCTAATAGAGAACCTTTGGGATTTGGTGAAACTGGAGATTACGATCTGCAGCATCTCTGTGATTCTGCCATGTTAATATGGACCAAAATCTCTGAGTAGTGTTTCCAGCATCTTGTTGAAATGAAGAGTTAAAGTAGTTCTGAATGCAAAAGGAGACTCAACCCGTTACCTAATATAGTGTCCAGTGAGTGTATTTGTCTTACTTTTACTTTACTCTTATACTGCATAAATATATGAATCTACCATAAATGAAGCAAGTATCATGTTTAATATGAAAGAAGCAAAAGTCATAAATAAAGCATGTTGAAACCTTTTACAATTCGAGACATTATGATTATAATTCTTTTATTTTCTTTAAATGTCCATGTGCAGTGTATCGGATCATGATGCTGTAAAAACATTTACTACACTTTGAATGGTGTCAGTTTGCCATATTTGGAAGCAACCACGCAGACGTTCAGTGAGCTTAATGACTTCCAACGCGGCTCTCATATTAAGCACTGACAACAGATGGTTAGAGGAACTATCACATTTTCCCAATTCCGCTGGGATTTTACCATCCTCGTGGCTCCAAAATGACAGATTTTAATGAAGATGATGATCACCCAACTTTCCCTCTTGCTACACGGACCACAAGGCTGTCATTTTGTTTTGAGTTGTAAATCTCATACCTACCAAACAAAGCAGCACACAGATGTTGCAAGCACTGGCAGTTTGCCTAGTCCAGCTGCATTACAGCATGTTACCATGAAATCTGGTATATGGCAGGTCTGTTTTTACAAGTAAGCATGAAATACATGCTGCTGTTTATCTGGGTGTCTGTGTATTATGCAATATGTAGGAAATATTTTATCATGTGCAAGTCTGAAATGCTGACAGGCCTCCTTGGTCTGTTTTATCCTTTTATCTTCCAGCATGGTTAGACGGAACCTGGGTCAGTCCACTCGCTCCATCTATCTGGGACTGGCTTGTCTGTCCCTCAGTCTCCATGTCCTTCTGGCATTTTTTTGCCTTTCAGTCCTCCAGACTGCCTGTGTTTTTCCCACTTCTTCCTCTTCCTCCTCCATTCCCAGAACAGATACTCAACATCACGAGTCTGTCTCCCAGTCTCCTGCTTCTGATGCTGCCTCCTCAAACAAACTGCAGAGGCGCCCCCACGATGAAGTGCGTCACAAACCGACTGCAAACATGTTACACCATAAAGTCCGAGGCTCATTAAATGAGGTCGCTGAGAAGTCAAAGAAACTGATTGGAGTTGGAAAAATAATTCAGAAAGTCGATGGTCCTTCTAAGCTTGGGGCACTGTTCAAGCATCCGCTTTACAATCTGCCACAGCCAGAGCTGCAGCAAGATGATTGGCTAATGAGGCTGAAAACAGAAGAAGATGCAAAGGATACAGAAAGTCAGGAAGAAGAGAACGAAGACATCTTCCCTGATGATAGTGAGTGGTGAGTAAAAAAGATGTCAAAAACACTTTAATAACATAGAAACATGAAGGGCTTTGAAAATAACCTGCCCTACGTTCTGCATCATTGTGAAGCTCCCCTAGAATAATTAACACTGGTTTCTAAAAGATTAGCTCTTCTGTTTTTCTAGCTAGATAGTCAAAACTAAACTGCTAATACAAACTGATTAAAAGTAAACAATTAATGTTTTAAAATCATGGGAAATAGAAAGTACATTTTCTTTCAGTTCTAAGGTTTTACACACAGGACACCATAAAAATAATCTGGTTCTTAGTGAGCTTAAAATGCAGTAAATACAACCTCAAACACCATGCCACATATGACACCATGTCATTATTTTTTAACAAAAAAATTAATTTACACTTGCTGCTACTTTAAGAATTAAGAGGGTAAATAGCAGCCCGGTGCTGCTACTTATCCTCTACCATCAAATGCATTTTATTAACTGGTCATCAGTTCATAATCCTGGGCTTGTTTTGCAGTCTGTTTTGATCATGAACCCTTCTGTATACCAAAGTATTCAAGAGTCAAACATCAGGTTATCTGTCCAACAGCTAAAGCTTGGCTAAAACTGGGTCATGCAACAGGACAATGACCCCAAGCACAAATTACTTAAAGTTATTACAGCTGAAGGTGATTCTCGAGGCTGTTAATGAATAATCACATGGTTTAATGTGTCGCATGATGTTGTTGTTAATGTCAAGTTTAAATAGTTGTAGAACCTGGTAAGGAATTCATGTTTATTCAATAAATCCTGATATGTAAAACCTTAGAATTGAAAGAGGATGTACTTTTCTATTTCACATGATTTTGTTCTATAAGCATGTTAGCATACGGTGGGTATATAGTTTCACTCTGCCACAGAAACATGACTGTCTTTAAATTGGAATAGACTATACAACAAATTACTTTTGAAACACACTTTCATGCTTAGAAATAACTATTAAAGGAATGCAGCATCCCATTATTTCCTCGCCATGAGGCTTGTGTCACTTCATGCTGCCAAATGAATATTATGCAATGGAAGCTCTTTTTTTTATATCACTGTGTTGCTCAACTTTCCACAGAATTGGTGTGTTTAGACTTTTAACTTATTTTAAAACTGCAGTTTGTTTCATATCTGAATTTCTGTTCATGACTAAACAGTTCTGCAGGTGTTATAGTATTATGTCTACATACTCTCCTGAAGGCAAAGCAACAGTCACGAGGAAGGCTATGACAAAGTCACATGGACAACTGATGTGGAGACCCACCCTCCCTGGCTGCGGTTCCACCTGGGCATCTCTCGCTGGGAGCTGTACAACAGGAAAGACCCCAACCTAGCTCAGCTGACTCACTATTTGGCAACACAGCGTATCCTTGGCTCAGGTGAGCACATAAGGGAGGTAGGCAGGGTTAAAAGGCCAAAGAGACTGGAAGGAAAGAACAGGGCCTGGGAAATGTGCCAGAAAGATCAGAGGAAGGGGGGCAGGTACAATTTTCTTAATGAACCTCCTTTTTATCTTGCTACTCCCACAAACTACATCCTGAAATGAGACTTAGGTTGTTTTGCAATGCCACGATGAGGACAGTCAATTAGGAAACCTGCTCAGGCCATAGTCCTTCATAAATATTCTGCCAAAACATCCGTCTGTAATCTGTACTGCTTTTAGGGTGACCAAAAGAGGGACTTCTAAGGACTGCATAGTTTGATACAGCAAGTTTTCTTTACTTAAAAAATGAGCTTTTCATTACCTTGCGTTTTGAACTTGTGGTAAATTCTTCTTTATGTTCATTTGGATTCCTCTTAGCAGCTACAAAGTCACAACCCTGCTGCTTTCTCATTTTAACTGATCCGTTATTACAAACGAGCTAATCTGTAAGAGAGCCGTAGGCAAGACTGAGTATTCACTGAGTGAATCGAATAAAGTGTGCCAAAGCTCATATTTACAGCAATGAGCATTGTCTTTGGGGAAACAAGACACATATATGGGATGATAAAGGCACAAACTGATGTATGCAAATAAAACGACAAAACACATTTAGAGAGAATTAAAGCGCAAACCCAGGATGATTAGGTATACTGTTATATAACTCAGAACTCCTTGTGGACACAAAGTGAGAGGATGAGAAAGGTGGATGTGTGAAGGTATATAGATTTCTTACAGCCCCCAGAAGAACTGCATACATGCTCTGGAACAAACAAACTATGGAATAACATGCAAGTAGAATTAAAAACAGAAGGCCAGTGTATAGAAGCTATTCAGATATTCAGACATCTCAACCTGTCAGTATAGGTTTC
>NW_024582662.1:491055-526249 GCF_018398535.1 Haplochromis burtoni | reverse complement strand
CCATGTGTGTTTGGGATCACTGTCATGTTGGAACACCCAATTGTGTCCAAGTTTCAACCATCAGACATTGATTTAAGTTGAAGCTGAAGATTTTGGAGGTAGTCCTTCATGATTCTGTCCACTAAAACGCCCCAAAGCTTGATGCTACCACCACCATGCTTGATAATTGTTACAGTGGCCTTATGTTTGAAAGCCTCAAATTTACTCCTCCAAACACACCTCTTTTACAGCCAAGTAATCCACTATTTCTTGAGATGATAAAACTGGAAAATTTCCAAACAGCTTTGCCATTGTCTTAGTAAGGACTCATACATGACTACAAAAACAAATTTAGGGAAATCTTTTTTCTGTTTTGTGTGTCTGAAAGTAAAATAAATCACTGAATATCAGATTTATAAGACACCACATATTGGTCTTAGTATCAGTCTTGAAAATCCTTTATCGATATAACTGTGGTTTCCCTGTTGATGCTTCGTGTATTTTCTTTTCAATTTCACTTGCTGTTTATTGGCTTTAGACATCAAACCTAAAACAGATAATGGATTAAAACCTTTTTCATATCATTAGCGGGGTATACACTGCATGCTGAAAAATGATGCTAAAAAGGGACCAGCATGTTCAAATATGAAACCAAGCATCATTAAACTTGGGAGCGACCAACCGGATCTTTGTGTGTGTGTGGCTGTATGATGCACCGCCTCACATATAGCAAAATGCACTGTGGATTACTGTCTTAATTTTATTACAAACGAGAAGCAGAATTGAGATACAAAAGTGCCAGTATGTAGATATTCAGACATTCATAAAAACAAAACAGCAAACTGTGCAGCTCACATGTACATGAGAGACATAGACTGTTATATTCTCTCGCATGCTTCTCCATAAATGTAACTGCAGGCATTCAGACTTGTGCCACTTTAAAAGAGATGTTTTTAGATCCTACCTACTATTAATATCTGTTGAGAAACTCTTAGATAAATGGAAAGGGTGCATAACCGAACAAGGCTATAAAATCACATGCAAGCTGGCCCACCACTATGCACAAGTGCCTACATAAAGACTGGATGTACATGTACTATCCATAAGCAAAAAATATAAGCATAAAATATTCATGCACCTTCCTTTGCATCAACATATGCTTATGTCTACATGTTCATTTTGTGGTTGGTTCTCTTAGACAGGCAAACCCATGCTCAGCATGCTGCAGAATGAATAATGCATTGAGATTTGTGTTATATAGTGCAGATTAAGCACTAATCTCAGCTACAGGCTAATTTTCTCACTGTGTCATCCCTTTTCCCCCACATTTAGCTCTCATTCCTGCATGTACCTATATCTTGTGTAAATTTGGGTACATATTCAGAATCAGAAATACGAATTATGGATCAAAATGTGGCACAGCTTGGTTTATATTAACAATTTCTTTCTATTCATTTACAGGATTTGCTCACAGAGCCGTGGTCTGCAGCAAATAAAAGCTGTTTCTTTTTCTGAAACCTTGATTTGAACTAGTTCACTTGAAAGAGAATAAACACATGCTTCACATTGCCCAGTTGTCTGAAGTGTGGATAAAGTGGGTCAGGTTTGATGGGATGAAAGAATGGGGGAGAAAAAAAAATTGAAACTTCCGATGCAGACCTCTGTGAAGGTAAAACGGGGTGACGTTACTGGCAAAGCATGTAAATGATACTCTAATCTGCTTGTTCAGAAGCAGCAGGGAATATTTTAAGGTATCATAAATATGCAAAGGCTTTACAAGAATAACATAAGCATTAGTATTAAAAATAATGATGCATAATATTGGGCCTCAGCACTAAGATAAATCGATTTTATACATGTTTTGTTGGAGTAATGCTCAAAATGGAGGTGGCAGTTGGTGCTCTGACTATAAAACAGGCCACCATGTGGAGGAACTGATGTAATGCACTGCAGTGAATCTAAATTGTATGCATCTCTGTGATGCGTTTCTTATCAGTGGCTGATCAACATGATAAAGAGTGCTTGTGTAAGCAATGATGTGCCTTTGTATTATTGCTGTGCTCCCGATATCTACCCTCTTTGTATCTTTTAGTTCAAAAGAAAGGAGGCACCCAACTGAAACTGCTCATATCGTTCCCAAATTATGGACAAGCTCTGCTCAAACCCATGAAGTAAGACACCGGTGCAATGCAGCAATCTGAGAAACATTCATCCTATTGCCGTGTTTTGTGATGCTGACTAGTAAATGACAGATGCGTTTATAGCAGCATGTTTATGTGCTCGCTTTTGTTTGTTGCACAGGCAATCCAGACATGCAGAGACTGATGTAAACCTCTTTTACTTCTCTGACTTTGAAAGACACAACGCCGAGATCGCTGCCTTTCACCTTGACAGGTACGCGTCATTACACATCCGATCGGCAGGTAGCAGGCGTCCTTGAGGGCAGGCGCACAACAGGTGACACTTCAGGCACTTGAGTATTTTGTTCATGAAGATGTCGCAGAGTGTAGAAGTGTGAAAAGGTTTTAATAGCAGTCAGTGGTAGCTGAAGAATAAAGTGTGACCAAGTGTTTCATTCTTGCACTTTGCTGGATAAGTAAAGAGAAAAAGCAGCACTTCTTCTGTGGTTACTAACCCCGCTGTCATGCCCTTGAGCAAGGTCTTGATCCTGGTGTACATGTGGAGTTTCCAGGAGGTCAGAGGATCGTAGCACTGGGCAGCTTTCTGGTGTGACAGTGCAATGCGTGAATATGATGATGGTGTTCCAGTAAACAGGACGTTAATGCTGCACACAAATAAAGATTAAAAAAAGAAAACACTTCCTGTGCTCTTGCTGACACATTGTGTTCCCTTTTTAAATGTATTTTCTTTGTACTCGCTCCATCTCTTCATCTCGCTCTGTATCTTCCTCCTTCTCAGATTGCTGGGCTTTAACAGAATCCCTCCAGTGGTTGGACGGCTCATCAATGTTACCACAGAGATCAAAGAGATTACCACCGACCGCAGGCTGTCTAAGACCTTCTTCACTTCCCCTGGTATGTGTGCAGGTGCATGTGGGTAAGTGTTGGCTCACGCCAGCACTCAGTTTATTTAACAAAAACTAACTATTGGACTGAATTCTGCTAAAATCTTTATTTTTAATATATGGCTGTCTCTCTAGCTGGGAACGTGTGTTTCTATGGGCAGTGTGAATACTACTGCTCAGTGGAGCACCCGGTGTGCGGTCAGCCACATATGCTGGAGGTTTCCCTGGCTACCATGCTGCCTGACCTCACCATTGCCCCTCGCAGGTCCTGGAGGTCCCCATGGAGGCGATCTTACAGCCGCACCAAGCTTGCACAGTGGGTTCACTGATCATACCTCAGTCTGACTAACATACAGAATGTAGTTTAATACAACTGAACAGAGTACATGTTTAGAAACGTCCTAACTGTGAGTGGGAAAATGCCTGAATGGAATTATATATTTAGTGATATTAGGTTAATTGGTGATTGTAAATTGTCCATAGCTGGACTGATGACATTATATTGAGTGGCCTGTTTTGAAACAAGACTTTTAGGAGTCTAGGAGTTTCGTTGGATGTCGTCTGTTAATGGTTTTTCTTTTTAAAGCTAAAAATATTGGAATGCTTTGTTAATGAGTCACTTCTAATGATCACAGTGTCTTTCTTTTAAACAATCTGAACCCCAGCTCAATAGAAGGATGATTACTAACCTTGTAGTAATATTGCTTACAATCTAATACAGCCAGTACAAGATAATAGAAACAGTTCCTGCGTGTATTTTAGGTATGAGTAAAATACTGTCTATTAAGCAGCTCTGATGGAACTTTTGATAAGTGTGTGCATAGAGTGTAAATAAAGATCTAGATTTAGACCAGGGGTGTGAAACATAAGGCCCTTGGGCCAGAACTGGCCCTGCAAACATTTTGGACTTTTAATGGTATTTTCATAAATTTTATAGCTTGTCCTGCTGATAAACATCTCATACTACAAAAATAATGTAACAGATAAAAAAGTTAAGAAACATGAGAAGAAAGTTACTGTTTTTTCACTATTGCTATAGAATTTTTTTTACAATGTAACCACATTAAAAAACAAAAATAAAAGTAAAAAAAAAAATGGACATTTTCTGTAAATTAACAAATCTGTCCACTTTATAATTACAGGACAGTCTGGCCGATTAGTTACCAGAATGTTGTTGAATTTTACACTTTTTTTTTTTTTTTTTACAATTTCGGCCCAAAGAGTTGTGCTGACTTGTTTCTTTCATTAACGGCAGCAGCAGCATTTCTTTATCACGTAGAAATACTGAGACATTGCACTTCTTTTTCTTATATTGAGATGTCTCAGGGATTAAATGTGCAGTTAAGCTACTTTGCACTGGGGAGTTTCACTGGTCCAGCTTACTTAAGATCAAAGTGGGCTGTATGTGGCCCATGATGTTAAACGAGTTTGACGTTCCTGGTCTAAAGCGTTTAGAGAATTGTGGGTGTTTGCCGCCCTCTAGTGGTATCTGTAAAGACTTGCAAGATGCAAACAATCTTAAAACAAATAGGCACTATATCCAGAATCTGCATTCTTTTTAATGATAAAGTTTTGAATTCAAACATCTGAGTTAACCTAAACTACAAAATGAGGTGACAGCAAAGGTGAACTGCACTAACTCGAACCCCAAAAGCAGAAAAATGTGAAGGGAAACAATAAAAACTGTTAACAGGGAGGCCATGATCTGTTTTCCTTTGTCTGTCTGAGTGTCTCTGTTCTTTTGTTCCCAGGTGGGAAAAAGACCCAGCTTACTGTGATACAGTGAAGCAGACACCTCCTTACAATCAAGGAACCAGACTGGTGGATCTCATAGATATGGCTGTCCTGGACTTCCTCATGAGTCAGTTAGGCCCATTTGTTTGTTGGTTGATAGGAGTCACTCATCTGTATAACGCTCCTTATTTTCTTTTTTTCCTAAGGAATTTTAACAAACTATAAAATTAGTGAATCAGTAAAGTAGCAGTGTGATGTTCCCTACAGTTGCATTAAGAGCTTTTTAAAGAGTATTTTTAACAGTGTCATGAACCTTAAATGATACTTGATTGTTTTCCATCTGAAGGCAACATGGACAGACATCACTATGAGACGTTTGAGCAATTTGGCAACAACACTTTTCTTCTGCACCTTGATAATGGACGGGCGTGAGTACCAAAACTTTGATCCTTCTTATCTCGTGTTACACTTCATTTCTTCCTCAGGTGTCAGGTTAGTTTTTCGTCATTAAATGTTTTTGATCCTGGCTTTTTTTTTTTTTTTTTTTAGGTTTGGGCGTCACTCTCAAGATGAGCCATCCATTCTAGCTCCATTGCAGCAGTGTTGCAGGTAAAACAAGACAAAAGATGCGTGCTTACTGATCTGTGCGCTGAAAAATGATGGACGGGGGGACAGGTGTAAGAAAAGAGTCAGTGTCAAGTTTTCAAATGTGTATAAACCCACAAGGTGTGATAGAAATTCTCAACTCTAGCGAAGAAGTGCATCAAATTAGTAACATTTCTGCATTAAGATATCTAAAAACAACTAAGCTAATGCCACTTGTTGCCTGATGGATTTATATTATCCTCACATCACACCATTCTCATGATCTCGATACCCCAGAAACAGCTTGAGAGACTATTTTCAAATTTAAGATGACATGATTGGATTTTGGTCCCCAAAGGTAAAGTTATTATGAGTCAACCTCTCATACGTCAAATTCTCATCAATCTAATATGTTCTTTACGCCTCAGCTTAAGGAAATTCTTCAAGCCTGTAACGTCACAAAATGTGCCTCATGAATGTTTAATAGAAGAAGATGACAATGCAGAGGTCAAAGGTCACTTTGGCATGATGAGATTATGCTAAAACGTATTTTCTGGCCACAAGATATCATGCAGTGGAAGAGTATTGTGTAATGAAACTATGGGCTGTTAATGTTGGAGACCCACCTTGAAATGAAAGCAGGTGTACAGCACTCAGAGGCTGCGAGCTTAAAGCAGCAGCTTCTGTTTCTGAGGCTTTGTCTGCTGTTATGGCTGTGACTTTAGTTGCCAAACATACGTACACCCTATATTTGTATTAAATTCCTACAAGGCCTTTAAGATGTGATATTCATGGTAAAATCTCATAGTTGTTTATGGCATTTCCCAAGCTGTTTTATACAGAAATACTACAACAACATTCAAAAAACTCATAAAGGAATTTTAATGTGATTGCTTTGACCACAGTAATTATGTTAGCTGCTGTAGCTCTATGGGTAATCAAGCTATTAAATTGTAAGTGGGCAATTAACATTACATTAGCTGGTGTTCATTTTATCTAGTTTGTTAGAATACATTTACATAATCTCAGTGTAACACGGCTAAAAGGTTAAAACAACATATTGTTTGGGAACAGAATTTGTACCTGAGTCAGCAGAGGTGTAAATAATATTACATGATCCCACAACATAGCATCAAACTACTGCTGTTATTAATAAATTATCAAAAGACAACCAAAGGTGGAAACGATATGGTGCATATGGTTAAAAGATTTTAAAATTACATGCTTTAGTTTAAATATCTTTCTTTCCCAGTTTCTTTTTTCCTTTTCCAAAATCTTCTTGATCCCCTTACACGACTTATCTCCACAGGATCCGTCGCTCCACCTTCCTCCGCTTGCGTCTGCTGTGTCTTCCTGATTTCCGACTGAGCGACATCATGCGGGAATCGCTGACTCAGGATCCTTTGTCACGAGTGGCCCCTCTCCTCTCAGAACCACATCTGTCCGCGTTGGACCGGCGCCTTGCAAAAGTCCTGCAAGTAGTGCAGACGTGTCAGGAAAAGCATGATGACGTCATTTACAATGACATAGAGGGACACGATCAAGGACCACGATCAGCTGTTACAGCCTGACTGAATATAGAAAAACATTCAATTACACCTGACATATAGATTATTGTCCCACTGTTACCTTACCAATACTCTTTTTCATATTTTTGACAAACTACAACAAAACATCAAACCAACAAACATATGCAAAAATACAAATACACAAATCAAAATGTTCAAATTTACATGAAAAAAACAAAATAAAACATGCAGCAAACTACACACTTGATGTTTACTTAAACCTTTTTTTTTAATATATCTATGTCTTTTACAAAGTTTTAAATAAAGGAGTCCTCAAACCATCTCATTGTAGACATTATTCATTCTTTTAGGTCTGACACCATTTTTCTTCTCCAGCGTACAACTTTCTATCCAATGAGGTGTTTTCCCCTCCCAAAACAATGCTTAAGTAATGAGGAATAATAATGTTCGTTTATTTTTATTACACGCCATTAAGTTTTTCTGGATATAAGGACCAATAACTTTGGAGTTTTATGGAATTTCTTTTGAAATCATTTTCTAGCATCGCTGTGATTGCTTCATTGCTCTGCACTCTCAAACGTAATGAAACTGCGCTTTATTTTAACCGTTTGGTGTTAAAAGTGTTTGCATAGCCGAATATTAATATTAGGCCTGTATTCTATGGTTGAGTGTACGTTACAGCTGATCTCTAAATCTCTGTTTAGATTATTAATGTCATATTTTTCATCAAATTATTTATTTTAACTTTGCAAATGAGTTAGATCGAATATTACAGACACATGTGCAATGTCGCTCAAGAGGAACACACTATAGACTATAGCATAATTAGTATCTCATCTATTTTCTTGTTATGACATAAACATAAAAAGTAAATGACCTGCACATACGGATATTTGTATCCGTATGTGCAACCACACCGTGAAAAAATAAAAACATTAATTCAATCAGTGCCTGCTATTCATAAGCATTTATCTTATTAGGCAGAAATATTTACAAAAATAAAAGACTTGAATTACTTCATAAACAAATGGAGCTGAGTGCTGTGGTCATGCTGTGGTTAGTTTTGTCCAAGCACTGTGAAAACCTGTTCCTATATCTCCTAAGGGATTATCAACCAGCTTGTATTCGTTTTCTCGTGTTGACTCACTTGACTTTCTTTTAAGTTTGACAAAAAAACCCAAAACAAAACAAAACAAAAAACGTTATTCTTTGAAGTGCTTGTGTATCAATAATCACAAAAACTAAAGTTATACATGCAGGAATTTTTCATATACAAATACAAACCAACTATGAAATTATTGATTTATTTTATGTTGTTGTTACTGGAAAAGAAAAAATGTGACATATCTCTATGACGTACTCATTTCTGTCTCGCTGCTGAAATAATGCCCCAAGCGGGAGCGCGCATAGCGCAGAAAGCACTGAAAATATTTGGGCCGAGCTGTTTACAACCACGACATGAATGCTCATTGTTTTATCAAAGAGGCTGTTGAATTTCGCACTGTTACTCACTGTGGGCGACCTTAATGAATCCCCCTTTTGTCTCTTCGTGTCAGACGCTCAGGAATGAGTTTGATTTGTTTCGCCCACAGACTGTTAGTCTCGGGTCTACTTTAAAAATAAGCATGGCTATAATTTAAAGGGGGGATAATAAATCTCAGAAATGCGCACGGTCTGCAGTTTTTGGTGAGCCGACAGAAGAGCGCTAGAAAAAGGTTTCACTTTCCAAACGTCACTGAGAGGAGGAACCGAGAAACCAGCTTTCCCAGATCAGACACTTTGACCCGTAGAGGGAAAACTTCCGCTTATGTCTGCATCTACTCAACATTGTGATTTTTTGTTTTACATAAACTTGGATTGAGTTTCACTGTGCGCGCATGTAAACGGTGGAGCAGGGTGACGAGACCTGTGAAGAGTTTATTGTTACCTGTTAAACGGCACAAGGTCCACGAATGCAGCGCTTTATTTCTGTGCTGCAGCTCTAATATCACATCTGGATGATAAGTGAGTGCGATCTCTTGGGAACTGGCACAGTTTTGTAGAAAAGTAGGGAGAACAGACAACGATGGATCCGCTGGATTTCCTGGAGTTGGAGGAAATGCTGCGCTTTTTACACTGCAATAAAACAGAAATTTCTTGCATGGAAGACCCGGTCATCTTCCTCTGCAAGCTCAAGGATTACAACCTGATCTCGGAAGACAGTTTCAAGGTGAGGAGCTCAAGTGGAAAGGTTACGCACTTGTTATCAACCTCGTTACAGTCATTTCAGGCGAGTGCTATTTGAATAGGACGTTAATGCGGGACGTTAAGCGGGAAGTGAACAGCGGAAGTGATACATGATTACGTCAGAGTTGTTGGTACACATGAAGCGTCGATTTCAAACAAGGGAAATACGGCGAACTGACCCCAAAAAGCTGATTCTGTTTACCTGAACTTCTTCAGTCTCAGCTGACTGCAGGTTTTCTCAGCCTTAGTAGCCTGCCTTTGCCTGACTGAGACTAGCAACACGGAATGAACAGAATCAACTTTTTGGGATTTACTTACCGGATCATCAAGACACTGCGAATTGACATTCACCTGTAACTCACACTGCTATTTACTAAAAAAGAAGGCATTTTCACAACCAGAGCCAGTTATTAAAAACAGATTAAAACGAAATAAAATCTGTAGTCTGGAAAAGTCTTAAGTCACGCGTCGTTTTTCCAAATTTTGCGGAGAAAATGGGAAATAAGTTTGTAGATTTATTTGAATGTGCAAACATAAAAGGAAATACGCCGAGTATAACGGTCAAGATGATCAATAATGTTGACGTCCAGGGTCTGGGGAGGCCAATCCACGACTAACAGTGTTCCACTGTGTGTTTTTCTATCCAGGTACGCTTTTACTGCACTGACAGTGTGTTCGGGATCATTATCATCCTGAAAAATGAAGCCATAGTAACTCCATCAATTTTGGCAAGATTGCAAACACCACTAACTGAAATGTTTTTTCCAAACTACAGTTTTTCAGGTTCATCTGCTGTAGATAGTTCTTTAGACCTATTGCTTCCTTTATTTTCTTCCACTTGGTCAGTTTTGTCAAATCTTTTAAGGACATATTGCACAGCACAATTTAAAATGAGTTCTTTGCTAAGTTTTCTGTTGTGTACAGACATAACTCTGCTTCATCCCTTGAGTTAGGTGGATTTTTTTATGCTTGAATGATTCATGGGTCAGTGTTAAGTGGCTTAACAAATAATAAAAGCATTCCTCTGAAAAAGGTCAGATGCAAGGACTGGAATGAAAATTGGCAAGAAAGGAGGCAATGTCCAAAGTAAAACTTTATAATTTTTGAAACTATTGATCAAGGCTAAAAGGTAAAAAAAAAAAAAGACTGTCTCCTTGGAAATAAAATATAAAGTAATGAAAGGTGGGTCACGATTTTTGCACAGTACTCCACCTTACGTAAATATAGGTCCCCATTGTGACGCAAAAAACAGCAGCTTATTCAGAGAAGGAAACGCCCTCTCCTAAATAATCACATATAATCAATCCAATCACCATTATTGGAGTGGCAAACATAAACATCATACTTTTCTCATACCTTCTGTTTTAGAGGGGCAGTTTTTTCTAAATCTACTATCATAGACACTTTGTGAAAACGACAGTATGTTGGTATTTACTTACTGAATCCTAGGCTAAACAGCCCAATAATAATTTTCTCGATACTGTGTGTGCAGAAGGTGAGTCGAATGAAGAAAAAAGAGAAGGGCCTTTATGATATCCTGGACTGGTTCGAGGAAAAAAAGTCAGAGCACATCAAACTGTTCTGGAAGTGTGCCTTCAAGGAAACTGTCCTGAGCCACAACCCCAAACTGCAAATGCTGCGCAAAAGCCTCATGGACGGTAAGATATTTCTATTTCATGATGCTCTTAATGACTTTATAATAAGTATGTTTGTGTCTCTGACAAGTTAATTGATAAAACAAAGAATTGGCCAAGAAATCTGAAAGGAATAATACGTCATCTACTTTAAGATGAGAGTTTTGTGGTGGCATTAATGCCTTTGCAGGACTAAAAATAATTTGATAGGCTTGTAACCAGTCAAAGAGAACCTCTGTCTATGTGAAGACTCATCTTGTAACAGCTAATATGTTGTAATTTAGACTATATAAAACCTTGTTAGCAAGTGGGCATGCTATGTACTGAGACTTTGAAATTGACCTGTAGAAGTTGTTTGGCCTCTATTAGATATTTATTATGTTCTTGGACTTCAATGTAATTTCAGGGTCTTACCATTTTGACACACAATTGCCTGAGAAAGTTGAAACGGAAGACAACGGTGAAAAGGAAAAAACTGAACATTCAGAAGAAGAGGCGAGGAAAGAAAACTCAGTGAAAAAGAAGAGGAAGTATAGCAAGAGCATATGTGATGAGGAGGATGAGCAGCCTGGCCCATCAGGCCTGTCTACCTCGGCTCAGAAGAAGTCCAAGAAAATATGTTTCAGTAAGTTACTCCTCACTTATGCTTTACTGTTCTCAGCGTGACTATATGCCAACAGGAGTTATACAGTTAAAAAGACATCTCTCATCCTCTAACCTTTAGCAGCTCTCACTGGGGTAAAGTACCCTGGTTCTACCCCAGGCTAGACCCAACCAAAAACAAAGCCTCTTCTCTTGAAAAAGAACATGGCAGCATGACTTAGGTTCGAAAGGTTACAAATACATGACTTCTGAAACAATGTCATTTGGACAAATCAGACCAAATGGAGATGTTTGACCATAATGCACATTTAGAGAGAACCGAAACTCACCTCAGCTGTCAATCACAGTTGGTATGTGGTGAAGGGATGATCATTTGGTGGACCTGGGCCTGGACTTTGCCATTATTGAGTCGACCATGAACTCCTTCGTATACCAAAGTGTCCTCGAGTCAAATGTGAGACCATCTGTCTGACAGTTAAAGCTTGGCTGAAACTGGGTCATGCAATATGACAATGATCCCAACCACAGCAGCAAATATACAACAGAATGGCTAAACTAGCAGAGCATGAAGGTGTTGCGACGGACTGGTCAAAGTCCAGACCTCAACGTGATTGAAATGTTGGTGTGGTGGGAAATTAAGACAGCTGTGCATAAACAAATGTCCGCAAACCTTAATGAACTGTGGGCTCGAGTTATTCACAGGACTGCATAGAGTTGTCATATGTTCATATGCCATATGTTCATTACTTTCTCTTTATGTTGGAAGTGGAATTGTCTCTTCTCTGATGTTTTTTACAAAGTTACACCATTACAGCTCCTCTACTCCATCTGAGTAAATAGTGTTATAGCAGGTGGAGAATACCACAATAATCAAGCTCTACATTAACCTTCAGTTGACCAACTTCAAAAAAGGAACTCTGGTTCTTCCAATCATTCTCCTGAATCCGTGGAAAGGTACCTCCCAAGTGGTCAGTATGAACCGGAACATGTTTGACTCCCTGCCAAGATGGATACAGGCCTCACTCAGTTCTATAAAACTGGAGCATAGCCACAGCCCCTCTTGCTTCTACACCTGCAGCGTTCACTGCAAGATCTCTGAGGGAATGTGGTCATGTCTTTTCCAAAGCCACAACATGTATATTGACTACACTGCAGCATGTTTGAATCGGCATTTATAACATTTTGTATTTCTCAGCTCCTCCCATGAAGAAGGGAGAGAAGGGTGAAATTTGGACCTGGCCCCTCTACAAGTCCCAGCTGCCTGTGACGTGCGGACAGATGTCGGGAACGCTACAACGTGACAAACTGGCTAAAGGTCAGATAAGCAAAGTCTTTTCATTGTTGCATTGCAGTCTACTGCAGCTGCATGTTCTTTGTTCAACAGCTGTGAAATAATAGAAAAATGTACAAGCTAGAAAAAGCGGCAGTTGGGAGATAACAAGAGATCATTTATGACTGAGATTTAAACTCTGCGTGTGTAAAACATTTCTTTGAATTCCTCCTCCTCTGCATCTCTTAGGAGAGAAGTGCATTCTGGCTAATAAGCAGTGGTTTGCTCCAGGTGAGTTTGAGAGGTTTGCAGGAAAGCAGAGCTGCAAGAACTGGAAGCTGAGCATTCGATGTGGGGGGACGCCGCTGGGAAAACTTATAAAGGTTTGTCAAACAGAAAATCTGAACTTATTTCATCAATGTTCCAGCTGTTTCCAGTGTGAATTTCACTTATTTTGTTTTTGTCATTTTTCACAGGAGGGTCACCTGAAAACAGTGGCCTACAAAGGAGGAAATAAAAAAGTAAAAACAGATGTATATACTACCACTCAAAAGTTTGAACACACGTTCTCATTTAATGTTTTTCTTTATTTTCATGACTATTTACATTGCAGATTCTAACTGAAGGCATGAAAACTATGAATGAACACATGAAATTATGTAGTAAACAAAAAAGTGTGAAATTACTCAAAGCTTGTTGTATAATTTATTTTAATCTTTGTGCTTTGCACACTCTTGGCATTCTCTCTATGAGCTTCATGAGGTCGTCACCTGAAATGGCCTTCCAACAGTCTTGAAGGAGTTCCCAGAGATGCTGAGCGCTTGTTGGCCCTTTTGCCTTCACTCTGCGCTCCATCTCATCCCAAACCATCTGGATTGGGTTTAGGTCAGGTGACTGTGGAGACCAGGCCATCTGGTGCAGCACTCCATCATTCTTGTCAAATTGCCCTTACACATCCTGGACGTGTGTTTGGGGTCATTGTCCAGTTAAAGAAAAAGTTATGGTCCAACTAAACGCAAACCAGATGGGATGGCATGTCGCTGTATGATGCTGTAGCAGCTATGCGGGTTCAGTGTGTCTTAAATTTTGAATAAATCCCCAACAGCGTCACCAGCAAAGCCCCCCCACACCATCACACCTCCTCCATGTTTCAAGGTGGGAACCATGCATGTAGAGACCATCCGTTCACCTTTTCTGCATCACACAAAGACATGGCGGGTGGAATCAAAGATCCCAAAATTGGACTCATCAGACCAAAGCACAGATTTCCACTGGTTAATGTCCACTCCTTGTGTTTCTTGGCCCAAACAATCTCTTCTGCTTGTTGATTTTCCTCAGTAGTGGTTTCTTAGCAGCTATTTGACCATAAAGGCCTGATTAATGCAGTCTCTGAACAGCTGATGTAGAGATGTCTCTGCTACTGGAACTCTGTGTGGCATTAATCTGCGCTCTAATATGTGATGCTGGTGACTCGGATGAATTTATCCTCAGCAGCAGAGGTGACTCTTGGGCATCCTTTCCTGCGGCGGTCCTCATGTGAGCAACTTTCATCGTAGCACTTGATGGTTTTTGTGACTGCTTTTGGGGACACTGCCATAATATCAATTCTAACAGTTGTCAAAGAGGGCTGTCAGCTGTGTACCAACCTGACTTCTGCACAACACAACTAATCCACAAATGAACCCTGACAAGTCACACCTGTGAAATGAAAACCATTTCAGGTGATTCGATCATGAAGCTCATTGAGAGAAGGCCAAAGGTTTGCAATCCTGTCAACAAAGCAAAGGGTGGCTACTTTGAGGAATCTAAAATAGAAATCATATTTAGAGTTATTTATCTTTTTTTTCTTTGCTACATAATCCCATTAATCTTGCTTCATATATTTGATGTCTTCAGTTTGTATCTATGATGTAGAAAGTAGTAAAAGTAAAGAAAAACCATTACATGAAAATTGTGTGTCCAGATTTGGACTGGTAGGGTATTTCTTACTCAGAAGTAAATTCGTTTGTTTTATTTTTTTCTAATCTAAGCCACGTTCTTCTTTTTTTGCTGCTAGGCCAAGAAAAGATTGTTCTCACCCGAAGAAGCAACCACAGGTTTGTTCTATTACTGCAAAAACACCGATTTTTATAAAACGTGAGTGTTCCTAACAGCATATAAGCCCACTTTCCCACTGGCTGCTACAAGAGCTTCTGTTATCTCACATTAAATATTAAAGCATTTAAAACTAATGGCATCAATTGAGGCAGGCAGGCACTGCAGACATTTATAACCCCCCTCCTTATGCTCCAGTATAATAGAAATAGAGCAGAACTGGAAAAGCCCAACGAACTGAAGTCAAAACAATTTTATTTTTGTATCCTTATATCAGAAAACTGAAATTTGCCCCAAGGAGCTTCCAATCTGTACAGAAAACAACATTGTTTCTCCTGAGACCCTCAACTTGGATGAGGAACAGCTACCATTAAGATCCAAAATGAAAAACAAGAATATTAATGGGTGAAGGCATACAGCCGCGAGGCAGTGATTCTAGTTTCTCTCTGAGCATAATGATTGTCACTAAAATCTTTTCTGGCATTCTATTAATATCGTGCACATATTTATATTCATAAAACTCTGAATTTAAAATATACATGTGTAAGACAAACATGCACAGGCAAGGCAAGCTTCTTTCCCGCTTGTTTTCATGGATAAAATCCTCTTTTTTAGAGTCGGAGAAAGAAGAAGATGACGAGGAAGACCAGGATTCATCAAGTGATGAACCCACCACAGGTGCTGGTTTCTACAGTGTAATATTTATGATGGAAGCTCTTTTAGATACGCATGGTTGTGTTACATATTATCTTCATAACGTGTCTGTTTTAGATGAAGAAGAGGCAGAAGAGCAGACGGTGCAGCAGCCAGAGGCTGGTCTTTCCAACACCAAAGTGTTCAAAGTTACATGTGGTGGTTTAGCTGGGACGTTACACAAAAAACGTTTTGCATCAGGTATCTTAAAAAAAGAAAGTACTGTGATACAGATACAGTCATTTGAAAAAGTTTAAACAGTTCTTTAAAAAAACAAAGTACACTCTGATTACATCCATTGGAATTAAGAGGATAAGTAGCATCCAGGTGCTGCTAAATGCTACTTTGAATTGAATTAAATGGAAAGATTTAGTATTTGGTATTTATTTATTTATTGTCATTGTCAGAGAACAATGAAATTGCATTTGGGGCTTCCGTACAAGATTTTAGTTAAGCTGTAGGAACTTTCTTCTCAAAATGTTTTTCTCCCTCTAGGGACACTTGGCAAGAGTATTCGTACTGAGACAAGCTGGATGACCCCAGTGGACTTTTGTAAGGAATCTGGTCCGACAAATGTTTCCTGGAAGAAAGACATCAGATGGGATGGAAAACCTCTGAGTGCTCTCATGGAGGTGTGTTTACACTGCAGGTTCCTAGTTCACCGCAACTTATCTCTACGCCTTTGGGTACTTTTGTGAGGTACTCTGTGAGAATGAGGGAGGAAAATTACACTCCAAGATTACAATCTTTACATTTTGACTCATATTTATTTGCGGTCATCAATCTTCAAGCAGCTAATATGGTAAAAATATATATCCAAATGCAGAAAGCTAACATGTGGTGGCATTTTGATGAACAACCACAGTTAGCCCTAAGCACACACCAAAAGCACATCAATGTTTCAGCACCGTACAGCAGAACCAAAGACTCTTCTGTTACTATTAACACCAGCTATAGAGAAGGAACAAATAATAAAGAATATAAAGACAATTAGGGGCTATTTCAGGAAAAATGAATTGGGTCAGTGCCAGTTTGGTTTTGTAGGATCTTTTTGAATTATAATTTTGAAGTTGCCACTCGTGCCCAAAAAATTACAGGACTTAACAATTTTTTTTGCATGAAACTGTGTCTCACCTGTAAACCCAAGAGCAACTTTAGTCTGGAGGCAATATGAGCGTTACAAGCTTTGTTAAACCAAAAGTGAGAACTTATGATTGAAAAATGAATACATTGTTACTTTGTCTCTTTCAGGCAGAGATCTTGAAGATTCATTCCCTTCTGTGTGCTTGCCCTCTGTGTAAACCAGAGCCTGAAGACCTGGTAAGTTTCAGACAAGTGGCATTTCCTCATGCTACACTGGTTTGAAAAATACTTTCTTGCACAATGCTGTTTTTTCTAAATAGTACAAAATCTGTCTCTCTAAATCTGTAGTATAATTCCTCAAACAAGAAACTTTTTTCCTCTCTCAGTTATCTTGTTCCGGTGCAGAAATATGCGATTCCAACCCAAATTTAGAGTTTAGTTGTATTTGTAGCCTAACATCACATACAGGAGTGGGACTCCTTCTCTTTCTGACAGCAACTTAATGGATATTCTCTGCCCTCGGTCACTTTACTGTACATTCAGTGGGTCAGACCAGACATTTACTTGTTGCTTTTAACAGAGCACAACTTTGTAAAAAAATGCTTGCAAATGGATTAAAGTCTAAAAATTAAGACCTTTCTACATTTCCGCACCAACGCTGACCAGAGGAGCACGCGGACATCTCCAAAATACCTTTGGGTTTTTCATTATTCACTCTGCTGTGCAATTTCACATCCATCAGAGACTGAAGGGCCTTAAAAATGGACTTTACGTGGCAAAGCCTTTACCGCATTAAACGAAAAATCTGTGACAGGTCAGATTAATGAGTCTGACCAATAATGGATTCAGCCTAATCCTGGTTTTGACAAAACTTTAATAGGAGCTGAAGCTTGATGCAGCAGATTGCAGCAGTCCCTTCCTCTGAGTTTTTATATACCTACAGATCAATCCATGAGTGCTTCCAAAGAAAGAGAGCTCATTTACCTACAAGGCACAGCAGAGGTGGATTAAATTCTACAGGATTAATAAAAAAGTAAAAGACAGTGAGTCTCATCTTCACTTCAGATAGATCTGCAGTTACACTGTCACTACGCAGATGAAAAATAATTTGTTATGAAGCCATCACTCTCCATTACAGTACTTAAGCTATTTCATTTAGCTATAAGTAAAAGTCTGATCTCACCTACTGGCTGAAATCTACTAAAGTGTTTATGATTATGCATTACTGTAACCACACGTGAGATGTGGCCTCTCAAAAGTAACAGTAATAACATGGCCTCATGCATGGCCGATTACCTATTGTGAATGCGTGCTGTGGCGGTGCTGTGTTCTTAATTTATAGATGGCAGTTATAAGTTACCGTTTGATGAAGTCAGCAATTTTACATCTCCTGGGTCTGAAAGGCGCTTTGGAGCAGTTTTGTGTACAAACAGATTTTCTGTGATTTATTGTCTGTGTTGCCAGGAGAATGAGAAAAATGATGACGAGTGTTGCATCTGTAAAAACGAAGAAGAAGACCAAGAGCTGGTAGTGTGCGAGGAATGCCCACGATCCTTCCACCAGAAATGCCACCTGCCACATGTGGACGACATCATTCTGAAGTGAGCCTTACTGGGAGAGCAGCCATTTAAAAAATATTTTTTAAATCAGCTGTTTCTCTTTTGTCCTTTTGTATGTTTTGTTTGAGTCTCTTATATTTTAAACCTGCATGAATTTGTCGTATCAACACAGAATGCATTGGCAGGAAAGAAACCTAATCAGCTTTAACAGGGTGAAAGAAATGCTCCCATTATACAGTCCTGCAACTGAACTGAACTCAGCATTTTAAAGCAGCACTAATGAATATCCCTACAGCTCTGTGCAAAAGTCTCGAGCCACTTCTCATTTCTGTATGAGTTGCTTTCAATGAACCAGACTTTCTTGTAATATTTTAAATTGGCCTGGAGCAACAGTTTTCCAGGTTTACTGAAGAATCCACACTAAACAAAGGGAAAATGGGGGAAAAGGCTGAGGTATGCCAGTTTACACAAGAACTGGATTGAAATTTAGTGGCAAAAGGTCTTATATAATAATGTCATTGATATTTTTGGTCCAAATCGTTGTCTTATTTATGGAGGAGGATGAGAGGGTCCAACACTGAACATCTACAGCTAAATGTAAAACATGGGGGAGGCTCTGGGGATGCAGTTCATCCAGTGGTGCTGGGAATCTTGTGAAAATGAGGAATTATAAACACAAAAAAGTACGGTCAGATGGAATCTGGAAAGCATCTCATCAGGAGCAGCATCATTTTTCAGCATGACAGTGATCACAAACACACTGCCAATGCAGTAAAAGCATACCTGAATAAAAAACATAAAACAAAACCACCACACAGTCTTGGCCTCCCCAGAGCTCGGACTTCAACATTAGTGAAGCAGTGTGTGATCAGCTTGACAGAAAACCGAATTAAAGACAGTCAAAAATTATTCTCCAAATCTCTGCATCTATTTCCCTTTATCCATCCATCCATCCATTCGCTTCCGCTTATCCTTTTCAGGGTCGCAGAGGGTGCTGGAGCCTATCCCAGCTGTCATAGGGCGAGAGGCAGGGTACACCCTGGACAGTTCGCCAGTCTGTCGCAGGGCCAACACACAGGGACAGACAACCATTCTCACTCACATTCACACCTAGTGGCAATTTGGATTATCCAATTAACCTATCCCCACAAGCTGCATGTCTTTGGATGGTGGGAGGAAGCCGGAGAACCCGGAGCGATCCCACGCAAACACGGGGAGAACATGCAAACTCCACACAGAAAGACTCCGGCCTGATGGTGGAATTGAACTCAGGACCTTCTTGCTGTGCGGCAACAGTGCTAACCACCGTGCCCTATTTCCCTTTATTTCCCAGAAAAATAATTTTTTTAAATGAGGGGTGGCTGAAGACTTTTGCACAGTGCTGTCTGTGAACTTCTTAACAATTAAGCAAGTGTAAAATAGCACACTTGCTTAATTGTTTTTCCGTCGTTTAAGTAGAAGTACTTTTTCCCAAACAAACTGACAGTCTTATAATGAAAAGACAAAGTTAGGTGCCAGCTGGCAAAGAGAGTGAAGGAGCTAAGGATATTTCCTTCTGGACCTGGTAGATAACAAAACAGGACATTTGCAAATTGACCTGTACCATGAGTCCAAATAAGTGGAGTGTTACTCCAGATCTTCTAGTTCTGTAAACTAAATTCTTGCTCAGCGTTAAATTTTAACATCATTTCATTTGATTTTTGTTTTAATGTTTTTCACCTTCACATTAAAACTGGTACTAGCTGAAGTCAGGTGGACAGTTTCTACTAAAACAACATTTGTGCTGCTATTATCCATGTATATTGTATTGAATTACACACTACTGTATATGATCCTGGCATACGTTCTGCTTTTTTAAAATGTACCTGTTTTATGTGATAACATGAAGCTAAGACATTCAGCTGATAAAAATAAAAAGGATATAGCTGATTGAAACAACAATCAAAAGGGTTTATATTTTTAAGACTGATATATATCTGTGTGTGTATGTGTGTGCAGCGACGACAGCCCCTGGTTGTGCACATTCTGCGTTTTTAGAGCCAATCACGTTTGCCTTGACCAGCTGGACGTGAACGCAGTGATGTCTCAGCAAATATCTCAACACATGATGGTGAGAATTTTCTCTGTCTACAACTTTGTCCATGTAACCATCTAACTACCCGTCTCCCTGTGACATTGCTGTGACCTGCCCCTCTGTTGTTTCATCAACAGCAATGCCAGTATCTCCTCCTGAGTCTGCGCAGTGCTGACGAGGAGCAAATGTTTTCTCCAGACCCAATGGGCTATGTAAGTATTTTTTAAGCAAGCAATTTTTATTCATTAGAATCAAGTTTTAAAACATTCATAGAAAATAAAGTGCAGTGCACTGAAAACGTGAGCTATCTTAGCCTTTGCATATTGGTCACACTTCAGATCATCAGTTAGAGTTTCATATTAGACAACAATAAGCTCAGTAAACGCAAAATGCAGATTTTAAATGATGATTTCATTTATTAAGGCAAACAAGCAATCCAAACCGGTTAAATCAGTAACTAGCCAGTTCAGCTTCACTGGCAGCACCAAGGACTAATTGCTGGTAGACCTGTTGAATCAAGAAATCACTTACATAGAACCTGTCTGAAAGAGAAAAGTAGGAAAAATGATCTCAAAAAGCAAAACATCCTACGATCTAAAGAAACGGATGAGAAACAAAGTCATCGACATTGATCAGTCTGTGTTACAAAGCAATTTTAAAGCTTTGGGACTCAAGCAAACCATTGTGAGAATCATTATCCACAAATTGAAAATTTGGAACAGTAGTGAACCTGAATTCTGCGTTTAAAAACAACATTTTGTATTTTCTTTTCCTAAAATTAAACTTAGCTTTGATGTAAAGCATGTAAGTGTACCAAGTTTGCAAAAAGCTAAGAAGTCAGGAAGGGGGCGAATACTTTTTCACAGCACTATATGTGTAAAACTCTGACTAGAATACTCTGGTTTTCTGGATGTCTGCTTTCACCCACAGCTGGCAAACTACAGCACTTCTATCAAGACTCCGATGTGGCTGGGCAAAGTAACAGAGAAACTCCAGCAGAAACAGTATCAAACTGTCGGCGAGTTTGTTTCTGATGTACAGCTTATTTTTGCCAACTGTGCGACATTCAACCGGGTAAGAAACTCTTAGTGAAAGTGTGATAATGGCATTCAGCGCTCTCAATAGTCTATTAAGCGCTTGTTTTTATTTTTTATATGGTTTTAAAAGGTTTGCATCTGCATGTAAAAAAGAAGAATTAGATTACATTCACTGAAAGTTTTGGAAACTTCAATTACACCTTATAGTGACAAAAAATGTGATTCTGTATCTCTTTTGGGACTTGGGACTCCGTGTGTTGTGTTGTCAAATGTTTTCAGGACTTTAAGCTTTCACTTTCTTCTGACTGCCATTCAAAGTTTAGTCAAATTGCCTTGTTCAGCTTTTACAAGGCATAATCAAAACAACTACCATCTATTTCACCTTTGCTTCCATGCAGTGCTTCTTCTGCATTTGGGTCCCTGGGGGTCCTGGTCTGACCAGTTTCATGGGTACCTGCAATTTCACAGTGGATCTCAAATAGAAAACTTTTGTCTTACTGTCTTTTATTCTCAGTTCTGCTGGAGGTCTCTTCCTGTTAAAAGGGAGTTCTTCCTTCCCACCACCGCCAAGTGTTTGCTCATTGTTTTTTTTCCCCCTCAATTACTGTAGGTTCTTAAAAGTGCATTGACACATCTGTTGGATTACAAACACAACTTTTTTAAACAGAATAGAAGTTTTGAAAATAACATAATGACAATCGCTGTTTTTCTTTTTCAGGGAAATCCAGAAATCCTTGCCATCGGCAACCAACTGAGGGAGTTATTTGACAGCGAGTTTAAGAAGGCTTTCAACATCCAAGATCAGTGACTTCGAACCAGTGTGACAGTTTTTAACACTTCAAAGCTGAGAAAACAATCAAAAACGGGTGTTACAGCGATGGCACTGTAGCAAAATGTAACTAGATATCAGTGTTTGCACACAACACAGTATGAATGTCAAATACAGTATACTCTGTGTTCATGTGCTGGCAACTAATGGAAAAGCTATTATTGGATAATCCTTATCATAGTACAACCCATTACAGTATAATATTAAATAAAGTAGTTCCATAGTGTATGTTGTTTACATACAAAATGCACACTGAAAACAAAGACAAATGTCTAAAGGGGAATTGTAATAATGTTTTCCTCCAGTTTTGTGCACTGAAACCAAAAACAGCTCTAGTCCTATTTAAAAGTCAAGTTAAAATGATCATTATATATATGTATATATTGCTCCCAGTTTCATTTGTTTGCCCTAACTTTGTTTCACATATAACTGATGTTATATACCATTAAAATCTGAATGTGTTGGTCCAAAGAGGACTATTGTCACTACAGTTCAATTTATTTTTACTGTTATCTGTAACATGTGGGGGTTTTTTTTTTAAATAAAATGTTTGTTTGTGTACGCCACAAATAACACATAAAAGAATAAAATGCATTTTTTCTTTTACCTCGTTTAGTATTATTTATTTTAATTTATTAATATTTATTATTATTAATGCAATAAAACGTGCAGAATTTGCCCCTACGTTGGCACGTTGACAGCTAAATCCGGATTCTTTTTTCTTATTTTGAAAATTATTTTTTGGTTTTTTGTTACTAAACATGTGCCAAACGTGCGGTCAGCTGACGTCACCATCACGGTTGCCAGCAGCAAATCCTTGCTGAGAGCTGCGCAGCCGCTCTGCGCATCCGTCGGCTGAGCTGAGGTGGTCAGCGCAGCCATTTCCGTGCCCCTCACGGAAAAACATGCAGGGGGTGGCATTTGTCCATCACGCGCACAGCTAAATCAGTCATGACTTTGGCTGCACGACTTCACGCTGAAGTCTGCATCATCGATTAACAGCCGAGATCTCCAAACTTTCTCCTCAATTCAACGCCTGCGCAGACAATACAAGCTCTCTCCCTTCAGCTCCTGCTCCTTTTCCCTTTTTTTCTGTTTCTGTGTCAGCCATGGAGGGAGATCTGCAAGGAGGCAGCAACCACGTCGCAGCGCTGCATGTGAAAACTGAAGCGGTGGATGAAAATGCATCTGCGCTGCTTTTGGGCAGGCAGGAGTCGCCTGCGCCCTGCGGAGATACCGCATGCAGAGGAGGAGGAGGGGAACAGACTGCAGAGGAGCTGGCTGACACAGAGCTGCAAGCTGCCACGACAACTACTCCTGTACTACTGTGTGAGTGCTCACCTGAGATGATTTATGGCCATTCGGCCTCGTTTATTTGCTTCCTTTTTTGTTTTGTTTTCTTAATGGCCACTCAGAATCTGTTGCTTTTCAGTAGATTATGTAGCTTTTATCTGCTCTGTCATCAGACCCTGTTAGCACAGAGCGGTTCTTCACCACATCTGGGGATGGAAAAACATACCTGAAGATAGCTCCAGGTAAGTAAGATTCAAAGTGAGAGGAGAGCACCAGCAAGAATGTAATAAAACACATAACCTGACTGACCGAAGTCTTTCTGGCAGAAGTAATAACTGGCAACACTTGCGTACATTAACCTCTTTTAATAATTCATATAAAATGATGATATGATGTATCCGCACATATACACATTAAATCTCATGACTGTTAAAAGGAATTTGAATAACCTAAAAATTCAAACATGTCATTTTTTAATCATTTGCATAGAAATGCTATTACACAGGGTGCATCGAAAAGAAAAAAGCTATACTTTTATGCAAGTAATGGCTGAATATAAACTTACAGTGTGCACAAGTGCTCAATAAGTCCCCCCATGGATACACAGCATATGTCAAACTCATCCCATGAGCATGTCTGGAGTCACTGCAGCCACTACGTGTTTCTTTAGGTGAATGATTGTGGAATTAAAGCATTTTGAAATTGGATGCTGGTCTGGAGGTGGGCATATTAAGCACTTGTCAACATTGTAAATTTTGTGTATATAACTTTACATTTGCATTTTAAAATTTACTGAAAGCTTCTATGTCTAATAGTTAAAAAAAACATATAGCCTTCTGAAATCAGATGATTCTTTTTGACACACCATGTATTTTGTGCCTATTTCATGCACCTGAAAAAGTCCACAAAAACTAGGGTTCAAGTCTTAGCCATTCAGTTCTTATCCTTCACAATTAATAAACTTTCTGCATCACTGGGATTGTGTGTGTTTTGATCAGATTTGATGGGCATTTGTTGGGGTGTTTGATAGCTCATCAAATGTTGCTAAATTCTGACTCTGGGTGTTGAAACTAACCCCCGCACACGTCAAACCAACGACAAGAGGGAAAACAGAAATGTTGAAAATCTCTCATTAGGAATTAAAGATGCAGAAAATGCAGTTTTTCTGTATCTGCAAATACAGTTGTGGTCATAGGTTTATATGGGCTCAAAATGTGGTCATAAATATTTTGTACTTGTAAAAAAGATTTGTATGTGTAAAAAAGATTTGTGTGTGCGTAAAAAAGATTTGTATGTGTAAAAAAGATTTGTGTGTGCGTAAAAAAGATTTGTATGTGTAAAAAAGATTTGTGTGTGCGTAAAAAAGATTTGTGTGTGGACTTAGAAAAAAAACCCTGCAAGTTACAAGTACGGATTTTGACCCTATTTTTCTTCCTTTCATCTGATTGGTCAATGTCATGTCAATCACAAATGTAACAATCCAATCAGAGAACAGATGGGTTTGGCTGTCGAGGGGCGCTTTTTTGAACTGCAGGTCCTTGAAGGGTGATACAGTTTGAAGCTGGAGGATCGCTATATAAATATCCGATAGCAGCTAGGTCCCCTAACTTTCAGTAGCTGTTGAAAGGAAAAAGTTGTGGTATATCAGTGGTTAGAAATACCATTATTACTTTAGGATTAGTTTAACACAAAGTCAGGGCTGACCCAGGACCATTGCTGTGAGTCACAGTGCGCAGCATAAAAGTCCTTTCACATCGGACGCAGGATGTGCTGCTAATGCTAACTGCTAACTAAAAGCAAAGGATCCAGAATTTGTTACGCTGGCTGCTGGGCTCTGTGGGTTTTTGCAGCAGCTCTACCTGTACTAGATGCACCTGCTCCTTGTCTTTTCTATCTCTGACTTTATGTCCTCTACAAGAGTTTGTTTTTTTTGCTGGTTCTTCAAATGTTCAATAAAAACATGTATGCTAATTCATAACGAAGAAAGCTTTGTAATGAAGACTGTCATTTCCAAAACACTGCCCGCCCCCACCCCGCGGTCCGCAGCGCTGTTGAAAAGGCTGTGGAAGTCCCTGTATTAAACACGTAGACCTGTGACACAAAAATCACCAAACTCGGACGACCACAGACTGTTTTCCTTCGTGGTGATGAAGGAAAACGCTGGGTTGGCATGTAAAAGGGCATTTATTCCCTTCAAAGACCTGCAGTTCAAAAAAAGCGCCCCTCGACAGCCAAACCCATCTGTTCTCTGATTGGATTGTTACATTTGTGATTGACATGACATTGACCAATCAGATGAAAGGAAGAAAAATAGGGTCAAAATCCGTACTTGTAACTTGCAGGGTTTTTTTTCTAAGTCCACACACAAATCTTTTTTACGCACACACAAATCTTTTTTACACATACAAATCTTTTTTACACACACAAATCTTTTTTACACATACAAATCTTTTTTACGCACACACAAATCTTTACACACAAATCTTTTTTACGCACACACAAATCTTTTTTACACAACAAATCTTTTTTACGCACACACAAATCTTTTTTCACACACAAATCTTTTTTACGCACACACAAATCTTTTTTACAAGTACAAAATATTTATGACCACATTTTGAGCCCATAGGTTTACATCCACTCATCAACCTACACAGGATCAAACATTACATATGGGCTCAAATATTTACACACACCCCCACTAATGTCTCTTTGCAACTTGCACCTCGACCAGCCATCAACAAGTTTCTGACATAATCCTGGCTGGATATTTGACCAGTCTTCTTTACATAATTGGTAGAATTCATTTAAATCTGTTGGTTTTGTGGCACAGACTCAGCTTCTAAGTGTTGTCCACAGATGTTCAGCAGGGTTGAGGTCGGGGCCTTGGGAAGGTCATCCCAGAAGCTTAATGTTTGTCTACTGTATCTATTCCAAAACCAGTTTATCTGTGTGCCTGGGATCATTGTCCAGTTGGAACATCCAACTGGGTCCAAGTTTCAACTGTATGTTCAAACTTGGACAGAACTAGAGATTCTATTTTCAGGTTTTACCTCAAATCCTGATTTACCCCTGGTAGCAAAACAGCCCCAGAGTCAGAATCTACCAGCACTATGCTTGACAGCTAGCACAGGGCTCTTAGATTTCAAAGCCTCACCTTTACTCTTCCAAACATACCTGATTGTGGCTCAATCTTTGTCTCGTCTGGCAACGAAGCTTTTCTCCAGAAGACATTTGGATTGTCCATGTGGGCAGCTGCAAATTTCAGATAAGCTTGAAGGTGCGGATTTTTGACCAGATGCTTTTATCTTGGTCGGCACCCTCTCAGTCCATGGCAATGTAAAACTCGTTTCACTGTGGACAGTGATGCCGGTGTGTGAGCACTGGTTGTTCCTGGATTGTTCCTAAACATCCTGACCACTTTTCTCTCATTTGAGGTTGACAGTTTGGGTCTTTTTCCAGACCTTAGCAAAGTGCTGACACATCCAAATAACTCACACTTATGTACAGTATTTGGCATCTGTACATAAGTGTCTTGTATTGTTCAAACCTGTGAGTGCTATCAAACAAATCCTTTTCATGACGGCAAAGGGAAACTACCAGTTATAGTCAATCACTAATAGCTTTCTCAAGTTTAAAGGCTTTATAGAATTTCCACTTATTAAAAGAATTAATTGAGTATATTTATATATTTGCACCTGTATGTTTACTACTGACTGTGTGTTTTAGATGTTTTAGATAAAATCCAAAATAAATTCAAACTTGTGCAGTAAGTCTACCCTGGAAAAGCAGTTCAAAGAAATCATTAAAATTCCAGAATTACCAGGATATTCCCGCCCATGATGAGTGGATCGAAACGTTTGATAACAACTGTATGTATATAAGATTTTCCCCAGTTTAACCCATTTATCTTATATATGAAGTGACACCACAAGTGGCTTTCTTTCTCTCCCAGCTTCAGTAATGCCCCCTGCTCCTTCCGAGAAGACGCTTTGCTCTGGCTCGGATTTCTCTTCCAAAGCCGTTTTGTGTCTGATTGAGGCCGTCGGGCGTCGCTGGGGTCTCTATGAGACTCGGGAACGCTCGCAGCTCTTCCAGAGTGTCCAAGAGGAGATGGCCTCCAAGGGGCACATACTGCCTGTTGAGAAAATCCGTCGCAAGTGGAACAACCTCATTGTGACATACAAGAGGGTTAAAGACCGCAGCCGGGAGACGGGACATGCTAAGACGTCTTGGGAGTTCTTTGATGTGAGTCTAACGGGAAGACAAACCTGGGGATAAAAAATAGTTGCTGACATTAAGTACTGGTTTAAGTAAACCTCACAGCTGGACATAGTTGCTATGAAATTTTTTAGCCCTCTTTCTTTTCTCCTTTTCCTTTTTCAAGTGCTTTAGCATAGTCTGCCTTTGTACACTACACAGTCTACTATAGAGTGAGATGCTTGAAATTTCCAGTTGTAGAAATGTGAATTTCCCCTCAGGACAAATGTAACTGACCTCAAACGCAGCCACCAATAATCATTATCCAGTCAGAGTTTAACAGCTGCACTCTGCATCTGTGGATAATGTGTGTGTGTGTGTGTGTGTGTGTGTGTGTGTGTGTGTGTGTGTGTGTGTGTGTGTGTGTGTGTGTGTGTGTGTTTTTATATATACCGTATATATAAAAATTGTGCAGAAAGAAGAAACTGCTGCTTTATATATTTTGGAAGGTGTGGTCGATGTAGAGTACAGGCCTAGTCTATCTTACAAAATTCAAAACTCAGGGTTACTGGCTAGAAATCAGAAGCATTCTTCTGCTGTTGGCGATATACCACCAGCTATAACATTATAACCACTTGCCTAATATTATGTTTTTCCCCTTTTGCTGCCAAAACATCCCTGACCCATCGAAGCATGGGCTCCACTAGACCTCTCAGACCAGGGCACCTTCTGGTCTGTGGCCACGCAGCCCCATATGCAACACACTGTGATGCACTGTGTATTCTGACACCTTTCTATCAGAATTAGTATTAACTTTTTTTTGCAATTGGAGCTACAGTAGCTCATCTGTTGGATCAGACCACATGGGCCCAGCTTTCGTTCCCGGCCTGATCAGTGCCCCTTGGCTGCCCATGACCCTCTCACCCCCAAATCCTTACTCTTGCGCATTTGAAAAACTGTATCACACAGAGTGGTTCTGAATTTATACAGTTTTTAATACCATAAGAGAACTGAGTCAATATAGAGATGGAAAGACTTTAAGGGTTAAATGATGAATGGTTATTGTACAGGGATGTTTAATCTGAACAACTGTGAGGAAGTACAGCAGAAATAACTAGGATTATAACATAAAGTAACAAGGTTTAAGACAGCATACGGTTACATTGTTAACTGGTATTTGTAAGACATGGATTACAATGCTGTTTGATGTATTCATTGGTGTACTTTCTCCATATCTTTGTGTGTGTCTTGTTCCACTCTAGTTGATGGACGCCACCCTCTGCGACACCATTGGCACTCAGATCGTGAACAACAAACGAAACAAAGGCGGCAGCACGGTTTCTACACTGCCTGCTCCTTTGGCTAAGATCGCTGCAAAGCCCCTGCAGCTTCCAAAGCCGACGTCCACCATCATCCGTCCTAGCAGTGACTTTGCTGCTGGTGCTGGTGGTGGTGGTGGTGGTGTGGACTCAGTAGGTCTGGGCTCCAGTGCTGGCAGCGCTGCCAGTACGTCGGTGACTGCAGCGACCATTAGCTCAGCTAATGCCCCAGACCTCAAGCCCCTGATCGTCCTCAATGGTGACATTGTTACTACTAGTATTCACCCAGCCACCATTGTGCCTGCTCCTTCTTTTATCACCTCGCCTTGTTATACAGAAACAGCCACCACATCCCCTTCCCTCATCTCCGCCAGTAACACAGACCTCAACACACTGGGCTACACGAGCCGCAAAGCTCCATCCATCTCATCAGGTGTCATCCCTTTTCGCCTGAGTACAACATCGCTCACCCAAAGCCAGAATCTCCTCGGCCTCTCCTCTTCATTCCCCCTCACGTCCTCCTGCCTCACTTCCTCTGCTGCCACCTCTTTGTCAACATCAACTGTGTCTGGAACTGAAGGACAGAACCAGAAGGCGAAAGCGGAGCAAGGCGGCTCCACTCTGTTCCAGGAGATTCTGAAGCGACAGGAGGAGCAGGCCTACCTCGATCGAGTGGCTCGCCGCAGGGTTGAAGCCAGAGAGAAGAGGCGCGAGAGGAGGGAGGTGCGAATGTCCGAGTCCCTAGGAAGGATAGCCACGGCCCTGGAGCTGCTCTCCTCCAAACAGGACACAGTCATCGCCCTCCTACAGAGGCTGGCTGATCGGAAATAATCTACAGTGAAAGCCTGGAAAGTAGAATCTCCTGACCTTGTTTTTCCCCCACCTGAGATCCTCCTTATGAAGCTCTCATGCACTATAACGCTACTTTAATGAGCATAGTTTAATATAAATGTGAATTTGACGAACTCTTAACTAAATAACAGACAAGCGCGAAGGTGAGTCATTGTTCCGTGCTTTTAAATTGTTGTGCTTTGTAAATATGTTAGTTTGCTTCACTGACATCAAATAAAAAGATTCTTTGGATATGCACCTTAAAGCTGTGGTCATTTGAACACTTTGTCCCCAGATTGCAAGAATAAAACACTGATTAACTACTAAAAAGTTGCAATAAACTTTCATGCAATCAAATCAACCATTAAATTATTATCAAGGCTAAGAAAATCCCCCAAAATTTATTTAATAAAGAATCTTTAATCACAAAAAGGTTTTATCTTCATGAATGAATAAATGACTGAGAGCCAGGCTTTGGATTATTTTGGATAATGAGTATAATGTTCATATAAGTATTACTGTTAAAACTACAATATTTCATTGAAATGTAGCTGAAAAATGAACCATTTACTTGATGTTCTCTCAAAATACTACATAGGTCCAGTGTTTGAGTAAGTGTAGCTGATTAATTTTCATTGCTGAATGTAAATACTCTCATTTTAAAATATTATCATTTTACATTTTGTCAATCCAGGGTGAATTTATCGAAGCTTTATCCCTGATCAGGACGTTTTATGAAGCATTAAAGTATACTGACCACTAGATGGCGCGCTGAGACCGTTCATTGTATTGCTTCTCAAACTTTTAAAGCGCAATTGTCTTAACACACTTTAGGCGGTTCGTGTGTTAACACACGTGTGTTTTAGTGATATAAAAATCGCAGTATCCTTAAATGTAATAGTTTAATTGTTTCCTCGTTGCATTGCTTGTCAGTCTCACTATAAAATACCAACGAATCAAAGTCTACTTCTCAGTCAAAATGAAAGTAATGATATTCTATTTGAAATCATAACTTTATTCCACATTAAGCTGTTATGCAAGAAATCATCAACCCCTTACACCATAAAGGTGTGTCCCATCCAGTGACTCTCTATAAGATGCAGGTAGAATGCCAAGTTCAGAGGTTTATTTAAAACATTTGAAATAGTCTTGGCTCGAAACAGGTAGAAAAAATAATAATGTCCTGCAGAGCGGCCGATTTTCGCTGCTGACCTAATTATTCAGCGTATGTGGACTTGACTGTAACTTGGTGGATGCGGTATTCTCGTAGCGCAGCCAGTATGTGACTTGGCTGTAGAGCCCCACCCTCAGTTTAAAACAGAAAGCACCGAGGAAGTTGTGATGAAAGAAGCTTCACCTAACAGACTTTGAGTTTTGAATTTTGGTGATACTTCTGTCTTCGTCCACCATGAGCACTCAGGCCGCTGATAGCATACCTGGTCCAGCAGAAAGTGAGCAGGAGCAGGGTCAGTATGAAATATGGAAATGCTGTTGAGTTAAAAGTTTTTAGTTTAATGCTTTTCTGTTTAGTTTTTTTGCCCCTGTGGGTGTCGTTGGACGACGTTTCCTTCTTACTGTCACAGCGTGCTCTTAATCTCGTGTCTTCCTTTGTTCAACTGACACGTGTAGAAAGAAAAAGAGAGCAGTGTGCGTCATAGTGGTGCCTTAGCTGAGCTGTTGGCTACTGCAGTTTATCGGGCTTATTTCAGATGTTTGAAGATTGAAGCCATTCTCTAAAATATAAGCTAATGTGGGGAAACAAAACCACAGAACTTTTATAATGTTTTTTACAGTACTTTCATAAAAAAAAAAAAAAAACAAGATGGCAGTGACTATTTTTATCTACCTTCTTCCTGTAAGTGTGTGTGTGTGTGTTTAACTAACACACAAACACTGAGTTAGCAAACAATGATTTTGAGAAGTGCACTTTTAGCCTCTAATGTTGATGTAATGTTCATTTAATGTCTGCATCTCGTTTCTTGTGCTCCTTATTCCCACTTGTCTGCTCTTAAGAGTCTTTGTATCTTTATAATAAAGGATTCTCTTTACTTTTGTCTGTGTTGTCTGCCGCTGTGTCCTGCTTTTACTGCTTTTACCTCTTCTCATCTCACTCTACATCACAGCTAAACCAATCACTGATTGCAAATCTAACTGTACATTTCCAAGGGTGGAATGATTGTACATCTTTAATGACCTAAAAACAAACAAAGAGTTAGGTGTACAAGTCTGATTTTCTTTGGGATTTTCTCCAATCCACACAGGGTGAAAAGTGTACATATCTTTGGAACAAAGGCGTCTTTTTACTTTTGTCTGCTTTGCCTGCATCTGCATTCTGCTTATATACCTAAATATTTGACCCTGTGTGAAAAGGATACATAGAAACTGAAATATATACTTACACTCTCAGTGATATTTGGTTAAATGACTCTGAGCAAGTTGCACCTCAATCAGAGACTTTCAGTCGCCAACAACAAGACTGTGCTTAAAACCCGGTTCTTTGCCAACAAACCAAATAAATTTAATAACCAGCTCTGAAAAGAAGAGCGGTCAAACATTCAGCCGGAATACTTATTGATACTTGTTGGTGACTACCAAAAGTTTCTGGTTGAGGTGCAACTTGTTAAGAAAAGATTAGCAGGCATGTACCTTTATATTTGACCCTGTATGTAAACTTTTGACCCTGTGCAGATTCAAGAAAATCCAAAAGAAATTCAACTTTGAATATGCATGCTGTACAATCATTTCACCTTGGAGAAAGAACAATTAAAAAAACAGTTAAATGCCCCCAAATTACCATGATATTCATGCCCACGATGAGTGAATATAAACTTCTAATCACAGCTGTAAATAAGAGTTCTCTTTATGCCTTTTATATGAGAGGATAGGGCATGAACGTACAGCTGGTTGTTATATATAACTAAAAATTTTCAAGCTCTCACATTTTGCAACATATTTACCTTGATAGTTTTAGGTCACTTTTTGAGTCTCTTTTCTATTCTCTAAATGAACTTTGACTTTTGCCTTACACATCTCAGCTTGGCCACCTGGAGCCTGTTGTCTCTTGGATCTCTGCTCAGTAGCGAATCTGTTGCCAAAAAGCTACCAAGTTATGGAAAATAACCAGAATAATATCAGTATAACATGACTGAAATTAGTAGTTAAATTTCGTAATAGCAATTTCTGCAGTAAAAGAATCATTAATGCCTGGATCATTTTGGTTAATCATACAAAATTCTACTTTTTGAAAACATAAGATAAGAAAAAACATTTCAACAGGCATATAAAAACACAACAAACCACAAATGGTAACATGAGACAACATACAGTGTATTAATCTTTAATTTTTATTTTATTCATCAACAAATGGCAAAATGCTTTGCATTTGCCACAATGGAAGAACATAATAAAAAAGTTCATACTGTTTGTGCCCTGGGATGCAACAGTCTGGGCTAATATGTGAAAGCCACGAATTTCTACAAATAAACAATAATAATATCAGAAGTCAGAATGAAGGGCACAACAACTTTCATGAACTCTGAATAGTGTTTAAAAATGCTTTTTGTTGGGTTGACAGAGCCGTTGAGGATCATGCTTCTTGGAAAATGTGGTGTAGGCAAGAGCTCGAGTGGGAACACCATCCTCAATAAAATGGTGTTCTGTTCAGAGATGAAGCTGGTCGGCATCACTGTTCACTGTGAAAAAGAGTCCGCGGTGGTTGGAGATGTACCTGTCCATGTGATTGACACACCTGGGCTTTTCGAGAAGGGAAGCAACAAGGAGGACATCATCCGAGAGATTCTTCAACGCCTGAAACTCCAGGAACCAGGGCCGCACGTCTTTGCATATGTTATTCCTTTAGGAAGGCTGACTCAGGAAGACCAAGACACCCACACGCTGATTGAAGCAAAGTTTGGCCCAAGAGTGTGGGACTACACCATCGTGCTGTTCACCCACGGGGATCGCCTGGAAGACAAAACAATAAACAACATCATTACTGAGAGTGACGAGAACCTCCGCAACTTCATACGCAAGTGTAGCGGTGGCTTCCACGTCTTCAACAACAAAACCCCGGAGGACCAGAAGCAGGTCACAACTTTTATGGAGAAGATCGAGACCCTGGTGGCCCTGAATGGAGGTAGTTACTACAATACAGAGCTGTATCCTGAGAAGGAGAGGGAAATCAGAAAAAGACAGGAAAGCATCCTTGCAGAGAGAGATGAAGAAATCAGCAAAAAGGAGGGAAATCTGAGGGAGCATTACAAGGGTGAAGAGCTAAAGAAGATGAAGACAAATCTGTGGAGAAAAGAGGAGGAAAGGGCAAGAAAAGATGCAGAGGGGGAGTTGTACAGCATGTCCTACCTCATGAAGAGCATCCTGTTACTGGCTGTATTGTGTCTACTGTTATGTTGCAATCTTGGGGTAGCAGCTAAATGCCTTTGTGTTATAGGAATCATTTTGATTGTGGTGTCTTTTACAATTTTTCCAATTATTCCAGGAAAAATTCCAGGTCTTTCTAAGAAAAAGAAATAGATGAGCTTTTACTGTGTTAGTGATTTATCATTCAAATGTGTGACAGATGATATATCGAACTGATTTAATTAACAAAAATAATTTTCATACATATTTGTCTGTCCATAGTTAGAAAATATAGTCATCTGATATCATCTCATTGATCTCATATTTAATCAGATAACAGAACTGTAAAAATGCTAATGAAAACAATATTTAAAGTACTACACAAAAGTCTCGGCCCACCACTTTTTCTTTATATTTTACTAGGAAAAAAAGTAAATGCAAGGATATGCGGACATATACATGGAAATACAATACAGAGTTTTAAAATCAATATTTGGTACGACCACTTTTTTTCTTCGACACAGTCTGAACTCTCTTATGCAGCTTTGTTCTCATTTCTTTAAGTAGTCTTCAGGAATAGTTCTGCAGGCTTCTTGAAGAATGTTTAAAGCTGTCTTTGGATGGTGACCGCTTTTTGTTCTGCTCTTTGTGAGGATGATCTCACACTGCTTTAACAATGTTGAGGTCCAGACTCTAGGGAGGTGAGTCCATGACTGATAGTGTTTTATTGGGCTTTTCTATCCGGGTATGCTTTTTCTGGCTATACTTTTATTCAAGTAATGGCTAAATATAAACTTACAGTGTGCACAAGTGCTCAATAAGTCCCCCCGTGGATACACAGCATATGTCAAACTCATCCCATGAGCATGTCTGGAGTCACTGCAGCCACTACGTGTTTCTTTAGGTGAATGATTGTGGAATTAAAGCATTTTGAAATTGGATGCTGGTCTGGAGGTGGGCATATTAAGCACTTGTCAACATTGTAAATTTTGTGTATATAACTTTACATTTGCATTTTAAAATTTACTGAAAGCTTCTATGTCTAATAGTTAAAAAAAACATATAGCCTTCTGAAATCAGATGATTCTTTTTGACACACCATGTATTTTGTGCCTATTTCATGCACCTGAAAAAGTCCACAAAAACTAGGGTTCAAGTCTTAGCCATTCAGTTCTTATCCTTCACAATTAATAAACTTTCTGCATCACTGGGATTGTGTGTGTTTTGATCAGATTTGATGG
>NW_024582662.1:460390-491035 GCF_018398535.1 Haplochromis burtoni | reverse complement strand
TAGGGTTCAAGTCTTAGCCATTCAGTTCTTATCCTTCACAATTAATAAACTTTCTGCATCACTGGGATTGTGTGTGTTTTGATCAGATTTGATGGACATCTGTTGGGGTGTTTGATAGCTCATCAAATGTTGCTAAATTCTGACTCTGGCTGTTGAAACTAACCCCCGCACACGTCAAACCAACGATAAGAGGGAAAACAGAAATGTTGAAAATCTCTCATTAGGAATTAAAGATGCAGAAAATGCAGTTTTTCTGTATCTGTAAATACAGTTTGGTCATAGGTTTACATCCACTCATCAACCTACACAGGATCAAACATTACATATGGGCTCAAATATTTACACACACCCCCACTAATGTCTCTTTGCAACTTGCACCTCGACCAGCCATCAACAAGCTTCTGACATAATCCTGGCTGGATATTTGACCAGATGCTTTTATCTTGGTCAGCACCCTCTCAGTCCATGGCAATGTAAAACTCGTTTCACTGTGGACAGTGATGCTGGTGTGTGAGCACTGGTTGTTCCTGGATTGTTCCTAAACATCCTGACCACTTTTCTTTCATTTGAGGTTGACAGTTTGGGTCTTTTTCCAGACCTTAGCAAAGTGCTGACACATCCAAATAACTCACACTTATGTACAGTATTTGGCATCTGTACATAAGTGTCTTGTATTGTTCAAACCTGTGAGTGCTATCAAACAAATCCTTTTCATGACGGCAAAGGGAAACTACCAGTTATAGTCAATCACTAATAGCTTTCTCAAGTTTAAAGGCTTTATAGAATTTCCACTTATTAAAAGAATTAATTGAGTATATTTATATATTTGCACCTGTATGTTTACTACTGACTGTGTGTTTTAGATGTTTTAGATAAAATCCAAAATAAATTCAAACTTGTGCAGTAAGTCTACCCTGGAAAAGCAGTTCAAAGAAATCATTAAAATTCCAGAATTACCAGGATATTCCCGCCCATGATGAGTGGATCGAAACGTTTGATAACAACTGTATGTATATAAGATTTTCCCCAGTTTAACCCATTTATCTTATATATGAAGTGACACCACAAGTGGCTTTCTTTCTCTCCCAGCTTCAGTAATGCCCCCTGCTCCTTCCGAGAAGACGCTTTGCTCTGGCTCGGATTTCTCTTCCAAAGCCGTTTTGTGTCTGATTGAGGCCGTCGGGCGTCGCTGGGGTCTCTATGAGACTCGGGAACGCTCGCAGCTCTTCCAGAGTGTCCAAGAGGAGATGGCCTCCAAGGGGCACATACTGCCTGTTGAGAAAATCCGTCGCAAGTGGAACAACCTCATTGTGACATACAAGAGGGTTAAAGACCGCAGCCGGGAGACGGGACATGCTAAGACGTCTTGGGAGTATTTGTAAGTCATGGATTACAATGCTGTTTGATGTATTCATTGGTGTACTTTCTCCATATCTTTGTGTGTGTCTTGTTCCACTCTAGTTGATGGACGCCACCCTCTGCGACACCATTGGCACTCAGATCGTGAACAACAAACGAAACAAAGGCGGCAGCACGGTTTCTACACTGCCTGCTCCTTTGGCTAAGATCGCTGCAAAGCCCCTGCAGCTTCCACAGCCGACGTCCACCATCATCCGTCCTAGCAGTGACTTTGCTGCTGGTGCTGGTGGTGGTGGTGGTGGTGTGGACTCAGTAGGTCTGGGCTCCAGTGCTGGCAGCGCTGCCAGTACGTCGGTGACTGCAGCGACCATTAGCTCAGCTAATGCTCCAGACCTCAAGCCCCTGATCGTCCTCAATGGTGACATTGTTACTACTAGTATTCACCCAGCCACCATTGTGCCTGCTCCTTCTTTTATCACCTCGCCTTGTTATACAGAAACAGCCACCACATCCCCTTCCCTCATCTCCGCCAGTAACACAGACCTCAACACACTGGGCTACACGAGCCGCAAAGCTCCATCCATCTCATCAGGTGTCATCCCTTTTCGCCTGAGTACAACATCGCTCACCCAAAGCCAGAATCTCCTCGGCCTCTCCTCTTCATTCCCCCTCACGTCCTCCTGCCTCACTTCCTCTGCTGCCACCTCTTTGTCAACATCAACTGTGTCTGGAACTGAAGGACAGAACCAGAAGGCGAAAGCGGAGCAAGGCGGCTCCACTCTGTTCCAGGAGATTCTGAAGCGACAGGAGGAGCAGGCCTACCTCGATCGAGTGGCTCGCCGCAGGGTTGAAGCCAGAGAGAAGAGGCGCGAGAGGAGGGAGGTGCGAATGTCCGAGTCCCTAGGAAGGATAGCCACGGCCCTGGAGCTGCTCTCCTCCAAACAGGACACAGTCATCGCCCTCCTACAGAGGCTGGCTGATCGGAAATAATCTACAGTGAAAGCCTGGAAAGTAGAATCTCCTGACCTTGTTTTTCCCCCACCTGAGATCCTCCTTATGAAGCTCTCATGCACTATAACGCTACTTTAATGAGCATAGTTTAATATAAATGTGAATTTGACGAACTCTTAACTAAATAACAGACAAGCGCAAAGGTGAATCATTGTTTGTGCTTTTAAATTGTTGTGCTTTGTAAATATGTTAGTTTGCTTCACTAACATCTAATAAAAAGATTCTTTGGATATGCACCTTAAAGCTGTGGTCATTTGAACACTTTGTCCCCAGATTGCAAGAATAAAACACTGATTAACTGCTAAAAAGTTGCAATAAACTTTCAACCATTAAAATATTATCAAGGCCTAGAAAATCCCCCAAAATTTATTTAATAAAGAATCTTAAATGACAACATTTTCAGGTTTTAACAGGAAATCCTCATGAGTGACCTAACAGATAATCTCAGGTTCCATGTAGGCTTGTAGGATATTAACTGTATGTGTCTTAAAAGCAAATGTTATGATCACAGAGTCAACCCTAAAATAAAGTACAAGCCAGTAAGATTAGTTGCATCCTGTTAATGTTTGTTGAGGATTTGGAGACAAAATTCATTTATTCAATTCAATTCAATTTTATTTTATTTATATAATGCCAAATGACAACAACAGTCGCCTTAAGGTGCTTTATTTATTCATTAATGAATGAAAAAATGACTGCCACCAAGGCATCATTTGATGTTTGGATAATGATTATACCTTTCAGACAAATGTTGCAGTTAAAAATACAATATTTCATTGAAATGTAGCTGAAAAATTAACCATTAACTTGATGTTCTCTCAAAATACTACATAGGTCCGGTGTAAGTGTAGTTGATTACTTTTCATTGCTGAAAGTAAATACGCACATTTTAAAATACTTTCATTTTACATTTTGTTAAAGGGGTGAATTTATCGAAGCTTTATCCCTGATCAGGACGTTTTATGAAGCATTAAAGTATACTGACCACTAGATGGCGCGCTGAGACCGTTCATTGTATTCTTAAATTTTTAAAGCACAATTGTCTTAACACACTTTAGGCGGTTCGTGTGTTAACACACGTGTGTTTTAGTGATAGTATCCTTAAATGTAATAGTTTAATTGTTTCCTCGTTGCATTGCTTCTCAGCCTCACTATAAAATACCAACGAATCAAAGTCTACTTCTCAGTCAAAATGAAAGTAATGATATTCTATTTGAAATCATAACTTTATTCCACATTAAGCTCTTATGCAAGAAGTCATCAGATCTTTGATCCCTTGCACAATAAAAGTGTGTCCCATCCAGTGACTCTCTATAAGACGCGGGTAGAGTGCCAAGTTCAGAGGTTTACTTAAAACAGGTTGGGTGGAAATACTCTTAGCTCGAAACAGGTAGAAAAATAACATCTATGGACATAGGACTGCGGCCGATTGTCGCTGCTGACCTAATTATTCAGCGTATGTGGACAGGACTTTAACTTGGTGGATGCGGGGCACCCAGCAGGTCACGTGACTGTAGAGCCCCACCCTCAGTTTAAAACAGAAAGCACCGAGGAATCTGTGGTAAAAAAAAAAAAAAAAAAAAAAAAGTTTCACCGAACAGACTTGCTTTGAGATTCAATCAGGACTGTCAGGCCAGCGAGGACAAGTTAACCGACGTCTACAGTTTTGGTGATACTTCTATCTTCGTCCACCATGAGCACTCAGGCCGCTGACAGCATACCTTGTCCAGCAGAAAGTGAGCAGGAGCAGGGTCAGTATGAAATATGGAAATGCTGTTGAGTTAAAAGTTTTTAGTTTAATGTTTTTATTCTATTTTTTGTATGTCTGTATGTATTTTTCCCCTGTGGGTGTAGTTGGTGTAGTTACTAACGCAGCATGTTCTTAAGCACGTGTCTACCCTTGTTCAGCTGACACATGTAGAAAGAAAAAGAGAGCAGTGTGAGTCATACTGGTGCTTTAGCTGAGCTGTTGGCTACTGCAGTTTATAGGGCTTGTTTCAGATGTTTGAAGATGGAAGCCAATATATACAATATGACATTACAATGGGGAGAAAACAAAACCAGATAATATAATTAATATCTGTTAATTTTTTTTACAGTACTTTAATAAAAATAAAATTCCAAAATGGCAGTGACTCTTTTTATCTGCTTTCTTCCTGTAAGTGTGTGTGTTTAATTAACACACCTACACCAAGTTAGCCAACAGTGATTTTGAGATGTGTAATTAAGCTACAGTACTGTTAGCCTCTAATGTTCATTTAATGTCTCCATCTCATTCTCGTGCTCCTTATTCCCACTTTTGTAGAGGTCACCTAAGGTCATTCAGCCCCCTTTCTTTACTGGTGGTCTAACCTGTGAAAAGGTTGTGAAACATAATATCAGCATTGGATATTGTTTATCATTATCACACTCTTAAAAGTAAAAAACTAGGTTAACACATATTAGTTAAAATAAAGTATGCATTCTGTCAGAGAAAAAAATTATTTGCTGGAGTAATATAATGTTATGAAACATGATAGTTAGTGATCCGCAGCCTTTTCATTTGAGCTAAAAACAGTTCATTTAATTATAGGCTATTTATAAACAGAATACCTTTAACCCACACAAGATGATGCAACAGACCTTAAGACCTTCATTAAGGGCCTGCATAGAAACATTTCCAATGTTTTGGAAATTTTCATCACATGAATGGTTGACCTCTGATGACCTCTAGAAACCTTTATTAATATATTTAAAATGATAGTGGCACAAAAGAAAATTTTTGCAGCGCAAACGTTTGACACCATTCTTGTTGCATTTGAAGAAGGTGGGATGGGTGTTTTTGAGCAAGTTGCATCTCAATCATAGACTTTCAGTCTCCAACAACAGGACTAAGCTTAAAACCCGGTTCTTTGCCAACAAAGCAAATAATTTTGATAAACTGTACCAGTTCTGCAAAGAAGAGCGGTTAAACATTATGCCACACACTTGTTGATGACTACCAGAAGTTTCTGGTTGAGGTACAACTTGTTAACAAAAGATTAGTAGGCATCTATTTTCTGAAAAAGTAAGATAAGAAAAAAATATTTCAAAAGGCATATAAAAACAAAACAAGCCACAAATGGTAACATGAGACAACATACAGTGTATTACTTTACTTTTTATTTTATTCATCAACAAATGGCAAAATGCTTTGCATTTGCCACAATGGAAGAACATAATAAAAAAGTTCATACTGTTTGTGCCCTGGGATGCAACAGTCTGGGCTAATATGTGAAAGCCACGAATTTCTACAAATAAACAATAATAATATCAGAAGTCAGAATGAAGGGCACAACAACTTTCATGAACTCTGAATAGTGTTTAAAAATGCTTTTTGTTGGGTTGACAGAGCCGTTGAGGATCATGCTTCTTGGAAAATGTGGTGTAGGCAAGAGCTCGAGTGGGAACACCATCCTCAATAAAATGGTGTTCTGTTCAGAGATGAAGCTGGTCGGCATCACTGTTCACTGTGAAAAAGAGTCCGCGGTGGTTGGAGATGTACCTGTCCATGTGATTGACACACCTGGGCTTTTCGAGAAGGGAAGCAACAAGGAGGACATCATCCGAGAGATTCTTCAACGCCTGAAACTCCAGGAACCAGGGCCGCACGTCTTTGCATATGTTATTCCTTTAGGAAGGCTGACTCAGGAAGACCAAGACACCCACACGCTGATTGAAGCAAAGTTTGGCCCAAGAGTGTGGGACTACACCATCGTGCTGTTCACCCACGGGGATCGCCTGGAAGACAAAACAATAAACAACATCATTACTGAGAGTGACGAGAACCTCCGCAACTTCATACGCAAGTGTAGCGGTGGCTTCCACGTCTTCAACAACAAAACCCCGGAGGACCAGAAGCAGGTCACAACTTTTATGGAGAAGATCGAGACCCTGGTGGCCCTGAATGGAGGTAGTTACTACAATACAGAGCTGTATCCTGAGAAGGAGAGGGAAATCAGAAAAAGACAGGAAAGCATCCTTGCAGAGAGAGATGAAGAAATCAGCAAAAAGGAGGGAAATCTGAGGGAGCATTACAAGGGTGAAGAGCTAAAGAAGATGAAGACAAATCTGTGGAGAAAAGAGGAGGAAAGGGCAAGAAAAGATGCAGAGGGGGAGTTGTACAGCAAGTCCTACCTCATGAAGAGCATCCTGTTACTGGCTGTATTGTGTCTACTGTTATGTTGCTATCTTGGGGTAGCAGCTAAATGGCTTTGTGTTATAGGAATCATTTTGATTGTGGTGTTTTTGAAGACATTTCCAATTATTCCAGGAAAAATTCCAGGTCTTTCTAAGAAAAAGAAATAGATGAGCTTTTACTGTGTTAGTGATTTATCATTCAAATGTGTGACAGATGATATATCGAACTGATTTAATTAACAAAAATAATTTTCATACATATTTGTCTGTCCATAGTTAGAAAATATAGTCATCTGATATCATCTCATTGATCTCATATTTAATCAGATAACAGAACTGTAAAAATGCTAATGAAAACAATATTTAAAGTACTACACAAAAGTCTCGGCCCACCACTTTTTCTTTATATTTTACTAGGAAAAAAAGTAAATGCAAGGATATGCGGACATATACATGGAAATACAATACAGAGTTTTAAAATCAATATTTGGTACGACCACTTTTTTTCTTCGACACAGTCTGAACTCTCTTATGCAGCTTTGTTCTCATTTCTTTAAGTAGTCTTCAGGAATAGTTCTGCAGGCTTCTTGAAGAATGTTTAAAGCTGTCTTTGGATGCTGACTGCTTTTTGTTCTGCTCTTTGTGAAGATGATCTCACACTGCTTCAATGAAGTTGAGGTCCAGACTCTGGGGAGCTCGGTCCATGACTGATAATGTTTTATTGTGTTTTTCTATCCAGTTATGCTTTTTCTGGAATAACAGTGTGTTTGGGATCATTGTCGTGTCATAAAATGAAGCACTGATTGACACATTGACACATGATGGATCAAATCTGATGGTACTTTTCTGTGTTCAAATTTCAAATGATTTAACTCAGGAGTTTCACTTTTGGATTCATTCATATGACTAGTTGCCACTGATTTTCCATTTGTCCAGTTGTTGTGTAATTTGGCATACCTTATTCTTTTTTAGATTTTTTTTCCTTCTTTAAAAACTACATCTTGACAGCCATCTTTTCTACCGAGACCATTCCTGATGTGGTTTCAGTGAACAGTAGATCTCTCAGGTCGTGTGTCCAGCTTGGAGCTGAAAATATATATATATATATTTTGCTTGGAGCATAGCTGAGCCACTGTGTGAGAGCTGAGCAGCGAAAGGAAATTAAGTGAGGAGCCGGCTCTCGCTCAATGGGAGTCGACTCTTTTGATTCACTACAAAGCACTCTGTAAGCACGGCTCTTAGAGGTGATGCTTTTGTGCATGACACATTATTGAACGTTATGTTGTGTGTCATGGATACTGTTGACTCCAATTCTCCCGACCACTATGTCGAGCTGAGACAGCAAGACCAAGACAAGACCGAGGGATCCTAGCCCAAGACAAGACCAAGACCAAAGTCCGTCGAGACAAGACAAGACCAAGACCACGTGGTCTAGAGACCAAGACTGGTCTCGAGACATCCAACTCTAGTACCGAGCATCCTCTGGTATTAACGTGATAGCGTTCCATAATGTAAAAGTGAAAACGTACAGGCTCTGAAATGTACTCAAAGTATGAAAGTAAAAATAATCTCCTTAAAGCACAATTCAATTAATCACATTTGTACAAAGGTAACTGAACCATGGTATATTATATTAATCTAAGAATAAAATACAGTTAGTACATGATAATAAAACATTTTCGGATTTAATTCTGATGGATGTGCTTTAAATGCAGTGAAAAAGAATTTAAAAAAATAACTATTTTCTGTTCTGATTGTGGGTGAAAGTAAAATGAGTACAGTCAGGGTTTAAAGTGAAACTCAGTAGGTGAGTCTGTGTAGTGGCTCAGCATAGGTGAAAGAACCACACAATCATTTCTAATCAGCACACTGTACTGCCACAGTTTTTCAATAGTTTTTCTACTATAAAACTTGTAAAACTCAGCTTCTCTTTTTTTTCTTAGAAGAGGCAATGATGCATATAAATAGTTTTTAAGTGTTTTTGTGGATATTTTGTTAATTCCATTTACATATAGGAGAATTTCACCTACTTCACTGAAGAGGTGTGCCATCCTGCCTAGACATCTTGCCCCTCCTTTACTATTACTATTAAATAAATTAACTCCTAAATAACTAAAAGGCAAGATTTATGAAGTTATCATGGGCCAATTCCGACCGGTCACAACAGTTCATTTTACATAAAAAAAAAAAAATTAAACCGGACTAAACACATTATAGTTCAGAGGTTGCTCAGATGAAGAAACTTTCGCTCAGTTTATTTGAAACCTATACTCCTTTAATGTGAATGTATCTTGTTACATGGATATGGAAAGAAATATCCATAGGCATAGCACAAACGTAACGTGTAAAACTGAGACATACAAGCTTCCAGACGTTTCTTTTCTAAATAAACAGAATAGCTCTTGGCCACTTTACTAGAAAACATAGATTTACCAATTACAGACACTCACCTGTTACACACTCAAATGTCCTTAGTTATTTATTATGCTAACATTAATGTTAGCCTGCTTTAAGTAGAGAAAGGTCAATTAACATCAGTGTTATTCCACGTTACCTGGATCATATTTATATTCAGAAATATAAAGAGATTAGTTAGCATATGTTTACTCCAGAGGATGATCCACAGTGATGTGCATCCATTGTGTTCTGCAACCGCGCATTGACTGACTTTTCCCAGCGGAAGCTCGTCCAGCATGCAGCAGCAGATTATTATATAGGCAACTGTGTACTGTCTGTAATTGGTAAATTATATTTTCTGCTGTATTTAGAAAAAGGGACGACCACTTTATTTGAATAAATAAATAAACAAAATGCAGGTATACGGAGGAACCTCAAATGTCCCAGTTTTACACTAGGACATGAACACAGCTGGCAGTGTGAAGTTTGTCTCAAAATTATACATATTATACACATTTGTAAATCATACCGTACGTGCACTTGCCCTTTTTTAGGTTTCTCTCCATATATAAATAGCGACTGTGAATGTCAGTTTAAATCGTCTTACCTGTAAAACTTGCCGTCTTTACCGGAAGTCAATGTACACACCTTAACGACTGGGCGTGTTTATTTTTTCCAGTGTAACTGAAAAGTTAAGTTTCATTTTCCTGTTCTGGAACAACATCTGCTATCTAGTCGGCGACAGAGGTAAGTCCCTATTCTGGTGTTTCGCCTCTCTTTTTTTTTTAAGTAATATATAGTGTTTTTATGCATGGATAACGGATGTATGATTGCTAGAACTTATGCACAGATGTGCTGTCTGTTTGCTCTCCTGTGGTTTCTGATGTTATAGACCTTAGTGTTACTGTAATTACAGAATGTAACTTTGTTTATACATATACATGCACACACACACACACAGACACACACACATATCTATATAAGGGGCATTTGTGTATACAGTAGATTTGTTGATTTGGATAGTGATAGCAGTTAAGTCTAAACGGCTAAGCTATATGGATAATATGGGTAAAAGTACGTGGTAAGAGTCTTCATCTTTGTATTCAGATGTTTTCAGTCTCATTGCCTAGGCAGGCAGTTTTTCCTTCCTTCCTGTCACCCACAGAGGAACAACAGAATTACTTACAATTAGATTAAAATGTTAAAAGCTAATAGAAAATGCAAGATTTATCTCATATAAAAAGTGCCACATATAGTGTGGTGCATATATTTGAAAAAAAACAAAACTTTTTATTTATCTGTTTTGATAGATTAAAATTACAAAATGGAAGAAGGAAGAACTAGCCTGAAGAAAAGAAAGAGAGTCACGGATGAGAAAGATGACAAGAGTAAGTCCTTCGGGTCATTTTACCCTGAAGATCTATTTATTTAAAATATATTTCTGTGTACGCAGTAGAATTTTTCTGAAGCTGTTGATGTTGCAGGCTATAATGAGACATGGCAGTTTTGAGGGTACTTCCTATTCTCTATTGTCCTCCTAGTTGTTAAATGCATATATATGATATATATGCCTAAATGAAACTGCCTTTCTTTTGTTCCTTCAGATAAAGACATGCATAATTACATTAAAATTATCTTACGTGATTGCATGATTTTGGCAGATATGGCTGACCCTCTCTGTGCCTGGTTCTGCTCGAGTCTTCTTGTTAAAAAGTTTTTCTTTGCCACTGTCACCAAAGTGCTTGCTCATAAGGGGTTATCTGATTTTTGGGGTTTCCTCTGTATTATTGCAGGGTCTGTACCTTCCAATAGAATGCATTGAAGTGACTGTTGTTGTGATTTGGTGCTATATAAATAAAACTGAATTGAATTATAAATATTTGCATTATCACAACTATTACAATGAAAGTAGGAAATACTCCCACAACTGGCATCTCTCTTTATACAACCTCTACAATTGCAAATTATTAGTACATTGTAAATTGACCATGAAAATACATTTATGTTATTTTTTTAATGGAGAAATTACTTCTTCCTTTTTTTTTGGTGTTGCAAAAAACAGACCTCTGGCGTGTAAAATGTGGAGACAAAAAGGGTTGGATGGATGTAGAGAAGTTGAGAAAAGGTAAGTACAGTCTTACCTTTCTTACCAGTCTTACCAGTCTTTCCTTTTTCTATTTTTGTACATACAGTGAAATATATAAATCAATAAATAAATAAAGAATTTTTCATTAAAACGATTACGTTTTTCGTCATAACTATAGGTAAGGATTGTATTGAGTTTGAAGGCTCCTTTTACAGTCCACCTGAGTTTGAGAAGCTTGCAGGAAAAGATTCATGTAGAAAATGGAAGTCATCTATTTACCACAAGAAAGCTCCTCTGCACTTTTGGTTCAAGGTACTTTTTTTTTTTTTTTTTTGCATTTCTGTGAATCTACAAAAATCTGATTTCACTAAATAAACTGTTGAATTAACTTATCACAGAGAGGTGATCTAACCACTACAGGATATAGACAAAAAAAAAGAAAACGACAATCATCAGACCTTGAGTCCCAGGACCTCTTAACAGGTTTGTCTGCTCTTTCTTCTATCTGTGCCTCAAAACCAGAGAATGTTTGAGAATATGAACCAAAAGCATGCAAACATTATTGTAATATTTTTAATAAGCTCTTTCAAAACTTCAGTAGTTTTGACAAATACCCTACAGAAGTTGAGAAAAAAAGAGTTGCAATTCTCTTTATCTCGGCCTCCAACTTTCCCTCATCCAACCCCTGCAACTTGTCCAAAATGCTACAGCACGTTTTTTAAGCGGTACCAGAAAACCTGATCATATTACACCTGTCTAAGCCAACCTTCACTGGCAAATACCGTATTGTTTTTGAAATCCTTTTGTACACTTTTAAAATTTTAAATAACTTGGCGCCCAGCTACTTAATCGACCTCCTTGACCTATATACCCCCAAGAGAGCACTTAGATCCTCTAATCAGTGGCTCTTAGTGCAACCAATGTCCAGATGAAAGACTAGGGGGCATTGTGCTTTTGCTATTGCTCCACCTAAACTTTGGAATAGCCTGGCGATTGATGTCCGTCCATCGGAATCCATTCAATATTTCAAGTCACGTTTAAAAATCCACCTGTTTAAGCTAGCCTTTGAAACAAATTCGATTTTAACTTCTACCCGTATCAAGTTTGTGCCACGCCACCTACCTTTAACTATTCCGTAATGATAATTGTATTTTTTTTGTTCTTCTATTGTTGTAATCCCGCAATACAGCACTTGTGTGAAAATTGAATTGAAACTGAGAAAAAGTTACAAAAATCTCAGTTTACGTTGTTATATTTTAAACATTTCCATTTCTTGAAAGAATATTAGAAGGAAGTTCATAATGAAGATGTCATGGTCCGGAGTCTGTGACTCTGTGTTTATGTTTTAGTTCATTATTATTCTGTGGTTTTGGGTACCTTGGGTGTTTGTACTCTTCTGTTTCATGGTTCATGTTCCTATGTTCTGTGTCCCCCAGTCTGTGTTAAGTTGGTGTGTTATGTCATTACGTGTATGTGTTTCCTGTTTTACTTTGAAGGTCCATGTCTGATCTCAGTGTGTTCAGGTTACTTTTCCCCTGTCTTGTCAGGTCGGATTACTCCCAGCTGTGCCCTCCTTTTGTGTCTCATTCCCTCGTTATCCTTCTGTGTATTTAAACCTCGTGTCTGCCTCTGTTAGTTGCTGGTTTGTCTGTGTTGTTCCCCTCGGTCTTCCTGCATCTCGCTGTCCGTCTCTCTGTGTATTTCCCGTACCTCCCTGCATCTTCGTTCTGGTTTGTTTTGTTAGTTTTGCCCAGTTTAGGTTTTCCAGTTTAATGTTCACCTGCCACTTCTGTTTGTATCTACTCCTGTTCAATAAATACTCACCTGCATCAGAGCTGCTGCATTTTGGGTCCCATCTTCAACTCCACACGTCCGCCACCCCGGACACGACAGAAAATGAGGATGGAGAAGAGGATGATGAGGATATGGATGAAGATGATGTATGGGCAGATAAATGGGAAGATAAAGAAGCTACACAGATTTCTATCTCTTCTTCTGAAGAAGAGAGTGAGGAAGATCATGTTAAAGATATAGATGACGATGGAGAAGAGGAAGATGAGGATATAGATGCAGTTGATGTCGGTAACGATGAGCCAAGCACTGAGGAAGATGAGGATGAAGAAAGTGATAATGATGAGGATGAGACTGTGCCTGCTGTTGCCTCTAACCATACTGGCAGCAGTGGTATCATAGGTGACATTTCCAATATATTTCTTATTGGTATGTTTGGATAACAAAGACCTTGTTTGTGTATGAAAATAACTCTTCCTCTTTTTTCAGCGAGTGTAACACCTATGATGAAAGAAGTAAAGGGTATTGTTAACATCCCTCCTGAGGCAAGACAGATTATTTTATTTAAATGATTCACTGTGCTTTACATTGCTGGAAGTTTTGAATATGTCACTGATCTGAGATTACTCTACACCAGCACCGTCATTAAGCTAGAAATGTGGCAAATACTATGGTTCAGCATGACATACAAAATTACAAATGTATGCTTTACCCAATACAGTCCAATTATTCATAATAAATACTAAAATATTCTTCATTGTTTTTAAAACAGAAGAGTACACATCATCCTGACATGCCAAGATCTGAAGTCATTGGAAATAACAGAGATGTGGCACAAAACACAGCAATCAAACAGCTGAATGTTAAGAAACAACCTGAAGAGAAACTGAGTGAGTTGTTCAAACACTAAAAGCACTTGATTTACATTTTTACATTTACAAATGTTTTAGCACATGTGTCCACACGGATAACTACTATAGTAGTTTTGTTTGCAGTTTGAATAAGTATTATTTACTTTCCAAAAGACACTAAACAGCCATTTTATTTGGTACACCTGTCCCATCCATCCATCCATCCATCCATCCATCTTCTTCCACTTATCCGGGGCCGGGTCACAGGGGCAGCAGCCCAAGCAGAGAAGCCCAGACCTTCCTCTCCCCTGTCACCTCCTCCAGCTTGTCTGGGAGAACACCAAGGCTTTCCCAGGCCAGCCAAGAGATATAATCTCTCCAATGTGTCCTGGGTCTGCCCCGGGGCCTCCTCCTGGTGGAACATGGCCGGAACACCTCACCCGTCTAGGAGGCATCTTTGTCAGACACATGAACCACCTCAGCTGGCTCCTTTCGATGTGAAGGAGCAGCTGCTCTACTCTTAGACTCTCTTTCGTAGCCTTCTGCTACTTGGCTGTACCTAGAAATTCTGTCCATAAAAATTACAAACAGAATCAGTGACATCACCCACAGGAACGAGTGCAACTTATTACCGGCTATGCGGACAAACCTCTTGCAACGGTTGTATCAGGATTGAATGGCGGGTAGCAATGGGCCAGACACCCCATATTCCCGGAGTACCCCCCACAGGTTACACAGAGGGATATGGTCGAATGCCTTCTCCAAGTCCACAAAACACATGTAGACTGGTTGGGCAAACTCCCATGCACCCTCAAGTATCCTTGAGAAGATAAAGAGCGGATCCAGTGTTCCACAACCAGAACAAAAATAGCATTGTTCCTCCTGTATCCAAGGTTAGACTAAAGGACAGACTCTCCTTCCAGCACCATGGCAGAGAGCTTCCCAGGTAGGCTGAGGACTGTGATCCCCCTATAGTTGGAGCACACCTTCCAGTTCCCTTTCTTAAAGATGGGAACCAACTCGGTCTGCCAGTCCAGGGGTACTGCCCCTGATCTTCATGCAAAATTGTAGAGGCATGTCATCTACAACATCCAGAGCCTTCAGTAACGTGTGGCAGACCTCGACCACCCTAGGGGCTCTGCCACCAAGGAGCTTTTTGACTTCCTCAGTGACCTCGCCCCCGGACATTGGCAACTTCGAGGAAGTCCTCGAAGTATTCCTTCCACCGCCCGACAATTTTCACAGTCAGCAGTGCTCCACCTGCACTATACACAGTGTGGGTAGAGCACCACTTTCCCCCCCTAAGTGACCTGACGGTTTGCCAGAATCTGTTTGAGGCGGTCTGAAAGTCTTTTTCCATGGCCTCTCCGAACTCCTCCCAGACCCAAGTTATTGCTTCAGCTACTGCCTGCACCGCATTCCACTTGGCCTGTCGGTACCTGTCAGCTGCCTCCGGGGTCCCACAGGCTAACCAAGCCCGATAGGACTCCTTCTTCAGCCTAGTGGCTCCCTTCACCTCTGTTGTCCACTGTTTGGTTCGGGGGTTACCACCACAACAGGCACCAACCACATGGCGGCCACAACTCACTGCAGCGGCTTTGGCTGTGGAGATGCTGAACATGGTCCATTCGGACTCAATGTCCCCAGTCTCCCTTGGAATGCTGTTGAAGCTCTGCCAGAGATGTGCGTTGAAGATCTCGCGGACCTGGGCCTCTCCTAGACGTTCCCAGCACACCCTCACTATACGTTTAGGTGTGCCAGGTCCGAGTGTCCTGAACATATGGCCTTAGGTCTGGTGATACGATTACAAAATCGATCATCGACCTGCGGCTTAGAGCATCCTGGTGCCATACTTATGGACACTCTTATGTTTGAACATAGTGTTCATTATGACCAAACTGTGGTTTGCACAAGAGTCCAACCTCAAAACACTGCTCGGGTTCAGATCCAGGAGGCCGTTCCTCCCAGTCACGCTCCTCCAGGTCTCTCTGTCGTTGCCCACGTGAGCATTGAAGTCTCCCAGTAGGACAACAGCTGTCCAGTTGCTCATTAATGAAAATATCTAATCAGCCAATCACATGACAGCAACTCATTGAAGACATGGAGACATGGACCAGATGATCTGCTGAAGATCAGACTGAACATCAAACTAATTCTAATAATCCCAAAGTGCACATGCTCATATTTTAATTACTTTTCTTTTTTCAGAGAAGACAACAACAAGCACAATTTCAATACCTGGGAAACTTGCCCTGAAGATTAAAGAAGCTTATGGTATCGTTAATAGCCTTCCTGAGGTAAGATGGAGGAAGTTTCTTCAAAATATTTTACAGCACGTTACAGTGCTGGTAGTTTCCACCCTCATGAAAATACAGCTGATTCAAAATTACTTTTATCTTTTAATCCAGCATTGTCCTTTTTTTTTTTTCTTTTTTTTTTGGCCTGTCCCCAGCCTTGCCGTGTTGGTCTATTTGATTCACCTTTGCTTTTATTGTTTATTTTATTTTATTTTCACTTGCTAAACATGGGACAGACTTGACTGGGGGAAAAAAAGGGGGAGAAAGAAAGAGGGAAAGAAAAACAGCGGGGAAGAGGAACAGAGATAAAGGGCAAAAAACAAAAACCAACAAAATAAGCAGACAAAAAACACATATCAATCACCTGGATCACCTGTTGAGAAAGGAAAAAGAGAAAACAAGCAAAAAAAAAGTGCAATATAATAAACAACATCATCGCGATGATCTATGTGAATATAACAGTAAATACTAAATATTAAACGTTATTGTGCAGCACGTAGGATCGACAGCACAGAGTGTGCTTTGAGGTAGGAGCCAAAAGGGGTGTAGTTTGTGTGTGTGAGCACCCGTGTGTACACCTGTGAGCATGAGCGCGCTTCTATGTAACAGGTTCCTTCATGTAATGATCTGCTAGAGGGAGTGTGGGGAGCCACAGCCCCGTCCTCCAGGGCATGAAGCAGGTATGGAGGAGATCAAGACTCCAGACATCCAGAGGCCCCCAGAACACAAGAGACCAAGGAAGACCAACAGAGGGGCAGCCGCGCCACTGTCCCCGAACGAGCTGAGGAGAGTCCCAGATGAGGGGTCACTCAGCAGCCGTGACGCAGAAGCCAGGGGGGGTTGCAGTGACGTGCCCGTGAGCTCCGCCGGCAGCCAGCTGCGCCAGAGTGACCGAGCCCCAGGCCGAGAGGCCGAGGGCACCGCACCCCTGAAGTGGCCCGAGTGAGCCCCAGGCTCCAGGCCCCTACAAGCAGCCACCAGGAGTGAGCCGGTGCGTACCTGGATGCCAATCCCCGGGCACAAAGAAGCACCAATGCACCAATGTCTGAGGGCATCTGCCACTGGCCTGAGATGTCCCCAGAGAGGTGGCGTCTGATACCCAACCTGACATATAGACACAAACAAACAGGCACACACAGATACAAACATCCATTCCCACCCTCATGCTCTCATATGCAATTACTCAGCACTCACCCAACGTGGAGACAGACATAAATAGACACTGTACACACAATCACACTCCCCAAGCGTACTCTAAGCCCCAGATCTAGGTACCCTTGCCCCTGGAGGGGGAAACTGCGCCCAGACCCAGGTAGTGTTACCTTTTTCCCTGGGGTGGAGAGAAGCAGGAATAGTTCTCCAGGCTTTTTGAAGGACATTCAAAGCTCTTCTTTGGATGTTGGCTGCCTTCTGTTCTGTTCTCTGACAAGATGATCCCACACTGCTTCACTAATGTTGAGGTCAAAGCTGTGGGGCGGCCAATCCATGACGGACAGTGTTCCATTGTGTGTTAAAGATATTTCTAATTTATTTTCAACCAATGCCTCACACTTGAACATGTGTTTCAAACGGATCTTGTTTAAAATTGCTTTCAAAATAAAACTGTCCAACTTGAGGTGAATGTTTTTATGGTTTGGTGCTATATGAATAGAAATTGATTAAATTGAATTTTGCTCAAAATGATTTTCATAATAAAACTTCATATTATTTTCCTGATCTACTTTTACTCCATCCAAACTTACCTTTCATAAGAAATTATAAATAAGGGTACTAATGTATAATTGACTATCTTTGCACCAGAAGACTAGACATCATCCTGACACGACAAGATCTGAAGTCAGTGGAAATACCAGAGATGTGGCAACAAACACAGCAATCAAACAGCTGAATGTTAAGAAAGAACCCCAAGAGGAACTGAGTGAGTTGTTCAAACACTAAAAGCACTTGAATGTTGAAATTCTATTTTGCGCATTTTTTGTAGAAGTAGTAGAAATTCGGTTGCAATCTATTTTCTTTGCTCTTCTATTGTCTGCTGTTCCTTCTATCATACCCCCAAACCAGAGAACTGTGGAAAATATTAATCAAAAGCATGCAAACATTGTAGTATTATTTTTAATCAGTTGTTTTAAAACCTTTAAAAATATACCAAGGAAGTTCAGAAAAAGGAGTATGCATTAGCTCAGAACTAGTTATGAAAATCTCAGTGTACATGGTAATATTTTAAACATTAATATCCCTTTTGTACAAGAACACAAGGAAGATCGTGTTAAAGATCAAGATGAAGATGAAGAACAAGAAGATGAGCACATGGATGAAGATGTTGTTGGTGATGATGAGCCTAGCACTGAGGAAGATGAGGATGAAGAAAGTGATAATGATGAGGATGAGACTGTGCCTGCTGTTGCCTCTAACCATACTGGCAGCAGTGGTATCATAGCAGACTGACAGAAGCGAGGCTGCCATATCGCACTATCAGCCCCTCTAGCCATCACCAGTAGGCGGTAGGTGAAGTGTCTTGCCCAAGGACACAACGACCAAGACTGTCTGATTACAAGACGAACTGCCAACTCTTGAGCCACGAACGCCCCAAATGTACTAAAATATTTGTAAATGCTGACATAAAGTAAGAAAAGCTCTTAAAGGACAACCTTGAAACTTGTAGAAAATAGACTGAAACTGTTTTTCTTCTACTTCAACAAAAAGTACGCAAAATAGAAGCTCAACACAATATTCAAGTGCTTTTAGTGTTTGAATAACTCACTCAGTTTCTCTTCAGGTTCTTTCTTAACATTCAGCTGTTTGATTGCTGTGTTTTGTGCCACATCTCTGTTATTTCCACTGACTTCAGATCTTGGCATGTCAGGATGATGTGTACTCTTCTGTTTTAAAAACAATGAAGGATATTTTAATATTTATTGTGAATAATTGGACTGTATTGGGTAAAAGCTTACATTTGGAATTTGTTTTGTATGTCAAGCTGAACCATAATATTTGCCACATTTCTAGCTTAATGACGGTGCTTGTATAGAGTAATCTCAGATCAGTGACATATTCAAAACATCCAGCAATGTAAAGTACAGTAAAATATTAAAATAAAATAATCTGTCTTGCCTCAGGAGGGATGTTAACCATACCCTTTACTTCATATTCTTGTAAACTAGGCGCTATAATTATGGCAATGAAACTAATATAAACAGGTTTAGGCCCACATCAGGCTAGTAGTTTGATAGCAATTCTGATCTGTAATCAACATACATCTTTATTGGCAAGACCAGTTGTTAGTGTGTTCTTATTACAACAAATCCAAATTTTTCTTTATTTTATAAGATATTTAAAATAATCCATATTATAAAAGGAACAGATTACTCTCAGAGTAGAAGGACGGGGAACCCATCCCTCCCCCCCTGAAGCTAGTAATGTAAGTAGACGGGTATTTTATTTTTGTTTATTCCCCATATAAGAGGTGGTAGGACCGGATGGATATCTCTATATTATTGTACCTTAGCCGCAACTTTCAAGCTTATCTGTAGTATTTGGCAGACCATTGCATTGACGACTGACGTAAGTAGTTCTTCATTTCCGTTAACATCTAGCCCAAAATTTATCATCTCGTTTCATCTTCAGAGATTTTATACCCTCATCGCTTCCGTTATCCTAGTGCCCTATGAAAAGGCTCATCTTGAGTCACCAAGCACCACACTACATAATAAACGTATTCACACTGTATGACCTCATCTTTTATCCTTGTTCAATTTCATATATTGTCTTATATCCATGTCATCTTGAATACTTTTAACAAAAATATAGCCTGGTACTTACGCTAGATTTTCTTTTGACCATAAAAACAAAATCATAAGATAAGTTAACTTTTGTAAAAACCTAACATAAGACGGTTACCGCGAAGTTTATTAATCTCACGTTCCTCCCAAAAATATTATTGGAATTTACCAGATAGAACTACTGGAGTGATATGTTAATTGTGTCGTAAGGTATTGACCATTGTTAGATATTTGCTTTCTTGTGGCCAAATATATGAATCAGGAGCATTGGCATACTCTTAAATCCCTTCTCGAAACGTGTACCAAATAAAATAGAACAGACATACCCCTTATCCCCCTCTTCTCCATACCCCACCCAAGTGTTTGATTCTGAGATTTATTAATCATACTTTTCTCCTTTTTGAGATATTTTTATCAAATTAAAATGTACTGAACTTGAAATTTTGAGTAAGTTGTCCTACAAGCAAATAGTCAGTTTTATTTTAGGCCAGGCTAGATGAAAGTTTCAACCACAAATTCTAAAAACATTGGAAAGTTCCTGTAATGTTGTTTCTGTGATTTATTGTCGGTTAAGATAAGACCTGAAGAATAGAGAGGGAACAGGCCAATTTCTGTATTGTGAGACAATAGGTTAAGTAGCGAGGAGAAAACTAAACCGTATTTATAGTATATTCTTTTATCTTCCTTAAACTTGATATAAATTAATACCTATACAAATAACTATTCAATAAAAAATTAAATGCGTATTTATAAGTGCCCAGCTTAAATTACATAATTCTTTACGAACTCTTATAGATGATATTCAAACCAACTTACTTCAGTTCAATTATGTGTGTTTTGAGGTTTCTTTATAAGATTATGTTAATATTGATTTCAACTTCACACCAAAAGCCTCAAAACTTCACAAAGCATTTCCTTCTTTAGTGGTGGATTTCTTCCCTGTCCCCATACATCTCTTCACTATCTCAGCTCGCTATCTCTACCTCGTCTTTTGTGCAAGCATATAGTCGCGCCTCTGTGCTATCTATGGGTCTGCCTGTAACATCCTCTGGTGCTAGACTCTTCCACTCAGATACAGAGCTTCACAGACCCAGACTCTCCTTCCCTTGTCGAAATCCGGTCTGTCCAGAAGATGGGATTTCTAAGGTACTATCTGACTTGCCATAGCAAAGAGCATGGTCAATTTATTCCCAACCATGGACTCAAGCCTCACATAAAGGTAAATCTTTGCTATAATCTCCTAACTTTATTGAGACAGTTCTGAGAGTCTTGTTTGGAGTGCTGAGTTTTCAGAAAGGGTGCAGATCCAGTGGTCCATAGAGGTATGTAAAATAAATGAGCAGTCCCCGATTTATCTATTAACCCGGAGACCAATTCAGGGATAGGGAATATCAGTTTTAGTGACCCGCAACAATACCCCATTCATAAAGATATTAAAAGTCCCTCACCCACCCCTTCCTCCAATTCACAGGTGGACTGGGCCACACGCAAGTCCAACATAAAATAACAAGCTAGACAATTACACTCTCTAAGTTGGACCCAGGTTTAATCCTTTGAAAAGCAAGTGCTTTTACCAAAAATCAAGAATTCACAGTTTGAATATTTTGAAAGCAATTTTAAACAAGATCCGTTTGAAACACATGTTCAAGTGTGAGGCATTGGTTGAAAATAAATTAGAAATATCTTTAACACACAATGGAACACTGTCCGTCATGGATTGGCCGCCCCACAGCTTTGACCTCAACATTAGTGAAGCAGTGTGGGATCATCTTGTCAGAGAACAGAACAGAAGGCAGCCAACATCCAAAGAAGAGCTTTGAATGTCCTTCAAAAAGCCTGGAGAACTATTCCTGCTTCTCTCCACCCCAGGGAAAAAGGTAACACTACCTGGGTCTGGGCGCAGTTTCCCCCTCCAGGGGCAAGGGTACCTAGATCTGGGGCTTAGAGTACGCTTGGGGAGTGTGATTGTGTGTACAGTGTCTATTTATGTCTGTCTCCACGTTGGGTGAGTGCTGAGTAATTGCATATGAGAGCATGAGGGTGGGAATGGATGTTTGTATCTGTGTGTGCCTGTTTGTTTGTGTCTATATGTCAGGTTGGGTATCAGACGCCACCTCTCTGGGGACATCTCAGGCCAGTGGCAGATGCCCTCAGACATTGGTGCATTGGTGCTTCTTTGTGCCCGGGGATTGGCATCCAGGTACGCACCGGCTCACTCCTGGTGGCTGCTTGTCGGGGCCTGGAGCCTGGGGCTCGCTTGGGCCCTTCGGGGGGTGCCCTCGGCCTCTCGGCCTGGGGCTCGGTCACTCTGGCACAGCTGGCTGCCGGCGGAGCTCACGGGCGCGTCACTGCAACCCCCCTGGCTTCTGCTCCGCGGCTGCTGAGTGACCCCTCATCTGGGACTCTCCTCAGCTCTTTCTGGGACAGTGGCGCGGCTGCCCCTCTGTTGGTCTTCCTTGGTCTCTTGTGTTCTGGGGGCCTCTGGATGTCTGGAGTTTTGATCTCCTCCATACCTGCTTCATGCCCTGGAGGACGGGGCTGTGGCCCCCCCACACCCTCTAGCAGATCATTACATGAAGGAACCTTTAAAAAACAAGCGCGTCCATGCTCACAGGTGTACACACGGGTGATCACACCCACAAACTACACCCTTTTTGGCTCCTACCTCAAAGCACACTGTGTTGTGTTGATCTTATGTGCTGCACAATAATGTTTAATATTTAGTATTTACTGTCATATTCACATATATCATTGTGATGTTGTTTATTATATTGACACTCTTCTATCTATCTATGCTTTTTATCCTACCTTAAACTCTAATTAATCTATTTGTCGTGCTCACTATACTTCAACATTGTCTCCCTCCCCAGCGAATGATTAATAAAATATGATTGTCGTTTGTCTGCTGAATTATATTTTTGTTTTGTTATGATTAATGATTTGCCCTATTATCTCTGTTTCTCCTCCCCGTGTTGTTTAAATTTCCCACTTCTTCTTATTGCTCCCATGTTTTTCCTCTAGTTCATAGTCTTTGTCTCCATGTTTAGCAAGCTGAACTAATTAATATAGTTAAAAAAACATAGTCAATACTGCAAAGGAAATCCAAATTTTAGCCGAGGACGCGCACATGGGAACGATGTCTCGACTAGGTCACACAACTAGAAGACATATACATAAAAAGCTATAACGACAATAGACATATATTAAAGATCACTTATGACATAAGTTTAACTACCTTTATAGTTTTTAGAATTCACTCATTCTTCCATCCTGCGTAGAATATATCTTATGTTCAGCTCGGCTAATCGGTGCTGTGAGTCCAAATCGATCATCCCCTTTATGTATAGAAACATTCAACTGGCCATCGAGGATAGAGCTACATTATCCAAAAAATCATTATCCAAAAAGCTTACTGATGCAAGCTTTCAACTTAGCACTCGGATGCCCAGGGGCAGTATCGATGTTACCCAGGTATGCTAAAATTGTGCAATTGTCGTGAATCATACTGTGCTTACCTAATATAAGTAACAAAATAATTCATAAGTGTAAAATTATGAGCATCGACACCTGTGGCTCATATTAGAAATTAGTCTTGCCAATGTTTCAGTATCTCGAATCTTCAACTTAGAACTCTATTCTGAGATTCCATGTCATACCCATGACTGTCTCAATGCGTTGCTCATGATGATTTTGCTTATTAACCCTATTCTTACATTCTCAGCAACCTGCACAGCTATGTCCTATCTGGTAGATGTCGTTAATCAGCCATGCCACGTGGTGCAACGATAGACAGCATTGGAGAGAGATCGTGATGTTATTAATTTGTATTCTGGGGGTAGAAAAGGAGCCCGGGTTGGGGAGGGGGCGGTAAACGGTGGAGGACAGCTAGTCCATACGGACAACCTTATTATGTCGGGAGGACGTTTTGTTTTTTTTTTTTTTGTTCCTCGGACTGTATCACTTTGATAGTATCATTTTTTCAATTTTTTTTTCGACATAAGGATCATAATCCTGGATCCGTGGCTCCATAGTCTTAACCCCCCCCCTGTGTGTTTATTTGAAGCCAGGGACTTTAGATTCCCATTAGTTCATCTTTATGGGGGAACCCACAAACGTCTTGGGTCATAGTATGAACACTGAGGTGTTCATAAGGCGATGATTTTTTATGACCTCTGGTGTTGATTTTTTTTTTGTTTTTATTGTCTCATTCACTGAGGGTATAGGGGGGCACCAGCGACAATTGCTACCGTTATTGCCCCGCGCCTTATTGTGTTTTCCAGTCAGATGATCGAGTTGTTCCCTTTAAGAAATCCTTTTCTTAATTTGTGAGCTGTCAACTCGTATCACCAGACCTAAGGCCATATGTTCAGGACACTCGGACCTGGCACAGGGTAAACGGTGCACCTAAAGCGTAGTGAGGGTGTGCTGGGAACGTCTAGCAGAGGCCCCAGTCCGCGAGATCTTCAACGCACACCTCTGGCAGAGCTTCAACAGCATTCCGAGGGAGACTGGGGACATTGAGTCCGAATGGACCATGTTCAGCGTCTCCATTGCCGAAGCTGCTGCATTGAGCTGCGGCCGCAAGGTGGTTGGTGCCTGTCGTGGTGGTAATCCCCGAACCAAATGGTGGACACCAGAGGTGAAGGGAGCCACCAGGCTGAAGAAGGAGTCCTATCGGGCTTGGTTAGCCTGTGGGACTCCGGAGGCAGCTGACAGGTATCGACAGGCCAAGCGGAATGCGGCTCGGGCAGTGGCTGAAGCAAAAACTTGGGTGTGGGAGGAGTTCGGAGAGGCCATGGAAAAAGACTTTCGGACTGCCTCGAAGAGATTCTGGCAAACCGTCAGACGTCTCAGGAGGGGAAAGCGGTGCTCTACCTGCACTGTAGTTATTGTGTCAGTTGACACTGTCTTGACTGTTAAAATTTCGATGGCAGGGGAGTGGATGGAGGCGAGAGTACTAAGATAGGCACTCCCATTCAGAAAAGTTAGCCAAGGTACGGGGAGCGATGTCAGGCGGAGAGTCAAATGAAGCCCTTGGTGTGCAGGATATTCCTAGTTGCGTTTTGTTCGTAGTGTTCTTTTGTCCACACTTACTGAAGCCCTGCACGGCATTGTTTGTAGATGTATACATGCCTCCTACCAATTATTTACAATGAAGAAGTCAGGCGGCTAAATACCCTGGACTGGCCAACCGAATGTTAGGTTCCCATACTTCACCACCGACCACCAAGAAAAGAAAAAAACTGCGATAGGTGGTGCGTCCAACATATAGGAACGTCACCTCCTCAGGCCCTACCTGGACTCTCTGCCGATGTGCTGGAAGAAGTTGTCCTTATTAAGTCTAATCCAAATGAACAGGCCCGAGTGTTCTTTTATGTTGAATACCAATTCTTCTATTTTTTTTTTTGTTTCTTTTGTGGATACACGATGCGGCGTCGTTGATCTTTTTCTTGCCGATACTTGATTGTGATAGCAATGGGGAGTTTTGGCCAACCAGTCCTACATAAGTTGTATTGGGTGGGACTTAGAGAAGGACAGGGTACACCAAAACTATACCCCTCGCTAGTATAATTGTATTATTAGGCCTGGGTGGTGGGGGGGTGACTCCGGGGTAGGTGTTTCTGGCCCAAAATTGCTACCAAAGCACTCTCATTTGCCTTATTTGTACTATAGCACGGTGTGGCAAGCTGATCTGTTTGTACCGCATAGCTGGGGTTTGTAAAAACCTCCCCCGGTAATAAGTTGCACTCTTTTCGTTTCTTGTTTGTTATGTCACTTGATTTCCCCCCTGTTGTAATATTTTGGGGAGTAGACAGAATTCTAGTAACAGCCAACTTTTTAAAGATAGCAGCTTAAGTTTTACTATTTTACACAGAGATTAATAGTTAGTTTTAGAGAGTACTTGTTTCATCAATTCACAGTTTGTTTTATTTTAGCCAGCTGAATTGGTACAAATGTCTGACAAAGTATTGCCTCCTAGCACGGGTGAGTTACCGCCATGTTCACAGTTGGAGCCCCTTGTGCAGAAAAAACCCAGCTGATCTTTCCATTTTGGAGAGATTCAATATTCTTTGAATTGCTGGGAAGCCTTTTATTCTCCCAGACAATAGCTGGAGGAAAAGTGTGAACCTTTTGGGACAGGAATGTTTCTTGGCTTCTTTGCTTTGTGTGCTGCTTCTCTCTTTGTGAGCTATCAATGCCCAATTTATGGGGAGAAATGCGATGATAGGATTTTATGGTTTTTATGGTTCCTACATTGTTATGACTGGGGTTTCATTTTTGTATCTCACCATAAAAATTAGAACATCTCTCCTTGTTATGTCTATTTTCGTGAATTATGTAAATAATTTATTATTTCAAACTGTAGAAAATAGACTGAAACTGTTTTTCTTCTACTTCAACAAAAAGTACGCAAACATTTGAAATGTAAAAATGTAAATCAAGTGCTTTTAGTGTTTGAATAACTCACTCAGTTTCTCTTCAGGTTCTTTCTTAACATTCAGCTGTTTGATTGCTGTGTTTTGTGCCACATCTCTGTTATTTCCAATGACTTCAGATCTTGGCATGTCAGGATGATGTGTACTCTTCTGTTTTAAAAACAATGAAGAATATTTTAGTATTTATTATGAATAATTGGACTGTATTGGGTAAAGCATACATTTGTAATTTTGTATGTCATGCTGAACCATAGTATTTGCCACATTTCTAGCTTAATGACGGTGCTGGTGTAGAGTAATCTCAGATCAGTGACATATTCAAAACTTCCAGCAATGTAAAGCACAGTGAATCATTTAAATAAAATAATCTGTCTTGCCTCAGGAGGGATGTTAACAATACCCTTTACTTCTTTCATCATAGGTGTTACACTCGCTGAAAAAAGAGGAAGAGTTATTTTCATACACAAACAAGGTCTTTGTTATCCAAACATACCAGTAGGAAATATATTGGAAATGTCACCTATGATACCACTGCTGCCAGTATGGTTAGAGGCAACAGCAGGCACAGTCTCATCCTCATCATTATCACTTTCTTCATCCTCATCTTCCTCAGTGCTTGGCTCATCGTTACCGACATCAACTGCATCTATATCCTCATCTTCCTCTTCTCCATCGTCATCTATATCTTTAACATGATCTTCCTCACTCTCTTCTTCAGAAGAAGAGATAGAAATCTGTGTAGCTTCTTTATCTTCCCATTTATCTGCCCATACATCATCTTCATCCATATCCTCATCATCCTCTTCTCCATCCTCATTTTCTGTCGTGTCCGGGGTGGCGGACGTGTGGAGTTGAAGATGGGACCCAAAATGCAGCAGCTCTGATGCAGGTGAGTATTTATTGAACAGGAGTAGATACAAACAGAAGTGGCAGGTGAACATTAAACTGGAAAACCTAAACTGGGCAAAACTAACAAAACAAACCAGAACGAAGATGCAGGGAGGTACGGGAAATACACAGAGAGACGGACAGCGAGATGCAGGAGACCGAGGGGAACAACACAGACAAACCAGCAACTAACAGAGGCAGACACGAGGTTAAAATACACAGAAGGATAACGAGGGGATGAGACACAAAAGGAGGGCACAGCTGGGAGTAATCCGACCTGACGAGACAGGGGAAAAGTAAACTGAACACACTGAGAACAGACACGGACCTTCAAAGTAAAACAGGAAACACATACACGTAATGACATAACACACCAACTTAACACAGACTGGGGGACACAGAACATAGGAACATGAACCATGAAACAGAAGAGTACAAACACCCAAGGTAACCAAAACCACAGAATAATAATAAAAACATAAACACGGAGTCACAGACTCCGGACCATGACATCTTCATTATGAACTTCCTTCTAATATTCTTTCAAGAAATGGAAATGTTTAAAATATAACAACGTAAACTGAGATTTTTGTAACTTTTTCCAGTTCTCAATTCCTAATTTTACACAATGCGATTCGGGTTATTATCAATTTTAGTATTTATAACCACAATATATATCATATTCAATTAACGAATAATCCCGTTAGGTTATGTGTGCGTGGCAACAAACTCCTCATTATCAGGGATAGAAGTAGAAAGGAATTTGTAAAATTACAAAACTTTTTGCTAGCTTAATAGAGGGACTTTTTAACGTTTCACTTTTTGATATTTTATTGAATGATTGCGATGTGACGTGATCATCCTTCAACTCTGCCAGGTCGTATTGCCTAAAGTTTAGGGTTTAATTTGACTAGCATAGCAAAATCACACAATGCCCCTATCTTCTATCCTGGGACAATGTTTGCACTAAATCCAAACTGCTTAGAAAACTATATTGCTTCTTGGGGTATATAGTATCGGAGAGTGGAGGATCGTATTTGAGAGTACTGGGCTGACCAAGTTTATTTAAAATTTAAAGTAGTACAAAAAGAGATTCAACATAACAAATACTTGCTTATTTTTGCATTTTGAAGGTTTGCTTAGTCATAGGAAATGAAATAATGATCATGTTTTCTGGAAGTATATTCGCTTCTAAATTATATTAATCTGTTTGCATTTTGTATCAGTGTCATAGGTGGATTGGGGAGTGAGGAAGTTGGATGCCGAGAATAAGAGAGAATGTGCAACTTTTTTTTCAAGGTTCTGTTAGGGTATTTTGTCGAATACTACTGAGTTTTGAAAAGAGCTCTAAATAAAAATATTACAAATTAATGTTGCATGGCTTGTTGTCATATTTCTCAACATTCTCTTTTTTGATGCAAGATAGAAGGAAAGAGCAAGACCAAACCTTTCAGACTGTCCCTGTGGGACTCAAGTCTGTATGATTGGTGTTCTTCTCCTCATTTTGTCGGAGGATCGTGTAATGGTTAATCACCTTTCGTCTGTAGATATTAGTTTTAATTAACAGTGTTCTATTAGCATGAGAGTAGATTTGTTAGTATTTGCAGAATGCCTGAAAAATATAAAGGAAGAAAAACAAAGTACCTGAATCACAAAAGTGCATGAGCTTTCTTGGATAAAATAATGAAACTCCATCATCAAGTGAATTCTTTTCCTGCAGCTTCTCAACTCATAGACTGTAAAAGAGCCTAAACTCAAATACAAGATTTCCTTTTACTAATAACGTATGTTGGATATATTAACTTTAATCTATTTTTAATGCACACTTCTTGTGGTTTATTTTATTGTTTTAGTTATATGTTCAGCTGGTATGTACAATAAACACTAGGGAAAAAGGAAGCACCTTTTGGTTAAAGATATATTTTTTTTTCACGTCCCACTTAACTACCTTGTCTAAACTTCTCACACATCCAGCCCTTTTGTCGTCCCAACATTTTACACGCCAAGAGTCTGTTTTTGCATATGCGCAGAAAAGAAAAGGAATAGTAATAACTCCTATTGAAGATAAGGGTTAATATATTTGAATAAATGTAATATTATCAATGATACAATTATACAAATGTACTAATAATATTCGCAATTCATGAAATTTGAGTTTTGTTAAGAGAGATGTCAGTTGTGGAGTATTTTCTTACTTTTCATTTTTATGTTTGTGTAGTTTATTGGCAGATATTTATTTATAATTCAATTCAAGTATAATGTTTTTATACTAGCACCCAAATTCAACAAGCAACAGTCGAGCTTCAAGTGCATTCATGTGGAAGGTGACATACCTTTTCAATATTTTGGTTATATTTTACAAGAAACCTCTATAATATTTGTATATTACACCCCCTTAATGAGCAGAGCGCTGTGGCTGAACAGAGTAGGCCAAAGAAAAACTTTTTTATACAAGAAGACTTCTCTGGGCAGAACTCCATGGCACAAAGAGATCAAGTGTCAGCTATATCTTGCCCAAAAAAAACCTCATAGCCAAATAAAAGTGAAGGATAATTTGGTTAATGTAATTAGCATTATTTTTTTTCTGTAAATTTGAACTTTTTTTTTAAATTTTGGCTATTTTCATTAGGAGCATATATAGCCCCATCACAATATTCATTTACTGCATTTTTTAAAGCAACTATCTTTTCTAGGAGGACAATTATTTTGTTGATAGTTCTTATTGTTTCCCAGTTTTATTCCCTTAATTTTTATATTACTTGTCTTTTATTTTACCTTTGTGCCTCAAGTATTTGAAGCACTGCTAACTATCTACTTTTATGTCTCAGATAAATTCCTGTACTGCGCTACAACAGAAGTATATTCTTAAAATTTATATTATAGAATTCTTCGAGTTTTCTGGGACATAATAACTTTCTTAATTTGATCAACTATTCTATCTCCTTCTCATCCAGTGACTCTCTTCTTTTTCTCAGGCTAGTTTGCTTTTCCTTTTGTATGGTAACTACTCAAAATGAAAATAAAAAGCTTCTTCTCCTTTTTTCAATATATCACCACACCTTATGTCACTATTTTTATGAGATAAAATTTGCGATTCTATCTATGCTTTTAACATTTTAATATCTTAAGGTTAGATAAGTAGGTTTTTCTTTTGTTATTGTTAATATCCTACTTTTTTGGTGTATTCAGGAAAGGAAGGTAACTGCTCTTTAGGATGCATGAATGAAATTCTGAGATACCTTATAAAATGATTGTATCTTGTGTACCTATTTTTCGACTCCATTTAGCCTCATACCTTATCCATATTAGTTGTTTGGAACGTTACTTATTTAGCAATAATCGTTTTCTGATGTTTCCAACAGAATATCCAATCAACAATTCTAAACTGTATACCTATTCAATTATGCGCGGGCTTTGCTATATAATTTTGTTAAGGATGATGTCAGGTTGTGTGTGTGGCATAAATATAATAAAAACAAAACAAGTGGTGCTTGAGTATTCTCTGTAAATTAACAATTTAGTTATCTATAATTGTCTCTCCAACATCTATTTATTTTACACAGAACCGCAAAACATTAGATCATCTCTTCT
>NW_024582662.1:447714-460365 GCF_018398535.1 Haplochromis burtoni | reverse complement strand
CCAGGGCAGCTGTGGCTACAACTGTAGCTGCCTCCACCAGTGTGTGAATGTGAGAGTGACTGAATAGTGGAATTGTAAAGCGCTTTGAGGGCCCCTAAAAGCGGAATATAAATGCAATTAATTTATTATTATTATTATTATTATTATTATTATTATTATTATTATTATTATTATTATTATTATTATTATTATTATTATATGTGCGCACAGCTAACTACTATAGTAGTTTTGTTAGCTGTTTGAATAAATATTATTTCCCAATGTCTTTGTATTCAAAACAGATCAGGTGTGTTCTGTAATGAATAGTTGTACTTTTCAAAAGATATTATCCAGCCATGTTTTTAAATTTTTTCTGGTATACCTGTCCAACTGCTCATTAATGAAAATATCTAATCAGCCAATCACATGACAGCAACTCAATACAGACATGGAGACATGGACAAGATGATCTGCTGAAGATCAGACTGAACATCAACATGAATCTAATTCTAAAAATCCCAAAGTGCACATGCTCATGTTTTAATCACTTTTCTTTTTTCAGAGAAGACAACAACAAGCACAATTTCAACACCTGGGGAACCTGCAGTGAATATCAAAGAAGTAAAGGGTGTCGTTAATAGCCTTCCTGAGGTAAGACTGTATTTTATTAAAAACTTACCATTCAAAATAAAGATAATTAAAACACTCCTGTCATTAAATCACTTGCTCATATGGGATTGTCTAATTGCTGGTGTTTTCTGTGTATTATTGTAGGGTCTGTACAATATAAAGCACATTGAGCCGACTGTTTTCATAGTTTGGTGCTATATAAATAAAATTGGATTAAACTGAATCTTGCTCAAAATGATTTTCATAATAAAACTGCATATTATTTTCCTGTTTTGTTTTTCTCTGCAAGCTTACCATTCAAAAGAAATAATAAATAAGGATACTAATATATTCTTGGTTGTCTTTGAAACAGAAAGCTAGAGATCATCCTGACACGACAAGATCTGAAGTCAATGGAAATTCCAGAGATGTTGCAAAAAACACAGCAATCAAACAGCAAAATGTTAAGAAAGAACCCAACAAGGAACTCAGTGAGTTCTTCAAACACTAAAAATTCTGCATTTGTGTTTTGTTGTTGTTGTTGTTGTTGTTTTGTGCCTATGAATTTATCAATTTTTGTAGTGGAGAAGGTAAAAATCCAATTTAAAAATTGGAAATCTGTAAATTGAAAATCTGTAAATCTGAAATTTACTATGCTGGTGGGGACTAAAATCCTGGTCCCCACAGGGCTGAAGGCCTTTTTCACACTCAAAATGTGGTTTTAGTGTCAGGGTTACAATTGGGTTGTGGTTAGGTTTAGGGTTAGGCATTCATTTTTGATTGTTAGAGTAAGCAGCTAGGGAAAGCCTTATGTCAATGGGATGTCCCCATGAGGATAGCAAACCAGAGATGGCAGGGCCTGAAAATGAAAGAGAAATTGTAAATTCAGGATCTGATGTCAGTGGAAACCAGTGGTGGCCTCAAACACAGTAATCAAAAAGCAAGAGAAGCAAAAAAAACCTGTGTGTGTTTCTTTTTTTTATTTTTTATATATGTTTTCTGAACCCCGGGCTGTGTCAGATGACCATCAACATACAGCGGTGCACTTCTCTGGCCACAGTGTAACTGAAGTACAATCCATGAGACCAGAGATGAGGTAAGATGTAGCTGTCATATCATTTAGGCAAAGATTTATCATTTATTCACTGTATTAAAAGTTTTTTTTAACCGCATTTATTTCTGCAAAAACAGCTCTACTTGAAATAAGCCCAATATTCCTAAATGTGACAAAACTGTCTTGTTTTGAGAAAGAAAATCTGCCATTATGGTAAGTAAAAGTTGCTTGGCTAGAATCCTTAATCACGTGTCTTCCTTTGTTCAAGATGTAGAAAGAAAAAGAGATCAGTGTGAGTCATACTGGTGCTTTAGCCGAGCTGTTGGCTATTGCAGTTTATAGGGCTTGTTTCAGATGTTTGAAGATTGAAGCCATTTTCTATCTATCATGCATCTAACTGATTTATACCTTTAAATTAGACAAAACTGTCTAAAATTTAGGATTAATTTAAGAAAATGTGACTTATTTCAAGGAAAGACACCCTGACACCCTTATTAAGACATCCTTATTAAAAAAAAAAAATCTTTACCTATAATGAGTATTATGCTTTCTTCAACAAGCTGTTTTCAGAAATTATTTCCTTACTTTAGTGTTTAATTGTGTTTAATTTATTACAGGCCATTACAGGCCTTTCCATACTCTTGAAATAAGAAAGATAATGTTATTCTTCCAGAATAAGAACGATTATTTTTCTTATTTCAAGAATCAGAACCACGATCAGAATTGAGTAAGGTTAGATTAATTTGCTAGTTTTAATGACCTTAGCCAAACAACTTTAATTTACGCCATTGGCAGATTTTTTTTCTCAAAACAAGACAATTTTGTCAGATTTAAGAAAATCTGGCTTATTTTAAGTAGAGCTGTTTTTGCAGTGTAGCCTGTAACTGGTAAATAAAGCTCAAGATGAGCTGAAATATTTTATTAAGAAAAAGTTAGACATATTTTCCTAGAATTAGCTTAATTTTCTTGTGCAAAACTTGCTTGTTAAGAATATGTTTTCTTTCAAGACAAAAAATATGAAAAAAAAATTCCATAAACAAGCATTATTTTTACTCGCAGTACGGACATGTCAGAGGCCCCATCGCCTGGGCCCTCAGCCAGCTCTGGTTTGGATCTTGATCAACTGAAGAGGGAAAAAGTAAAAATGGAACTAAAGGTTTTAAAATTAAAAGAATACTATTATGCTTTGAAAATAAAAGAACTTAAAAAATGAGGATTAATGCTTCTGTAAAGCTGACATTGCAGAGAATAAATTAAACGATCGTTGTGTTTACATCCACAAACTGACACACATTATCTGGAGGTTTCTTGGGTGGAATGTTGCTTTTGAGAAAAGCTGCAAAGTCAAGTGTGCTGCATTTATACACCGTACTTTTCTTTGCTATACTCAGGTTTCCTTTAGTATTGTTGATTACAGTGTTTTACTTTGTTTCTGTGATGGAATAGATAGATGGTATTTTCTTCTGTAAAATGTGAATAAACAATATTGATGCTTTTTATCTGTAAATTGCGCTAAATGTTATGAAACTGTGTTTCCTTTAGACTTTGCCCAAGCTGCAGTAATCATTGTAAGACATAGCCTGTAAACAGCATCATGCAATGTCTTGAACCACTGCTCATTTCTTTATATTTTGCATAAGGAGCAAGAGATTTTAGAAATTTGTAAGACAAAAACAATAGATTAGACAAAAATATTTTCATGGAAATTTGTTCAACCATAATGAGAAAATACAAAATGAAAAAAGGAGAGTTTCAGTGCTGGCATTTTTCTTTTCTTTTTTTATTCAAAACCTAAATATAGTTAGGTATATATAGACTAGATTCAATTGATTTATGTGAAATAACTCAAGAAGAAAAAGTTATCAGGCTATATTTAATTATCCTATAGGCTCTAATTCTTAATTGACATTCAGGTCCACACTCCATGCCAGTTGGTGGCATTAATGAACCAACTAGCTTTTTGACAACCACGGACAAACACCAAGAAGGTTTTTTTTTTCTTGGGGGAAAAAGGTAAACTTAAAAAAATCTCTCATGTCTTTTGAAGAGTAAACTTTAAAAGTAAGTACTGAGTTTTATCTCATTTATTTATGTAGCGATACAAATGTTCCAATATCTTTTTTTTTTTTTTTTTTTGTTGCCTGTCCCGTCTGGTTCTTTAGCCATCAGAATTATTGTCTGAAGGCCAAGAAAGATGCCCAACGGATTTACTTTACCAAGTGGATCATCACAGCCTTGCTATATTGGTCCATTCAAGGGGCAATCCTCAAGAGTTGGCAGTTCGTCCTGTAATCGGAAGGTTGCCGGTTCGAGCCCCGGCTCCGACAGTCTCGGTTGTTGTGTCCTTGGGCAAGACACTTCACCCGTTGCCTACTGGTGGTGGTCAGAGGACCCAGTGGCGCCAGTGTCCGGCAGCCTCGCCTCTGTCGCCCCAGGGCAGCTGTGGCTACAATGTAGCTTGCCATCACCAGTGTGTGAATGGGTGGAAGACTGAATTTAGTGTAAAGCGCTTTGGGGTCCTTAGGGACTAGTAAAAGCACTATACAAATACAGGCCACTGACCTTTGTTATTATTATTTATTTATTCTATTTTCAGGTTTTACAGACAGGACAGACATGACTGGGGGGCAGGAAAGGGAGAAGGAAAGAAAGAGAGGGGAAGAGGGACAGTGAGAAAGTGCACTTAAAAAAATCACCTGGATCACCTGTCAGGTTCCTCCGCCCGCTGGTATGTAGTGTTGCTGCATGCTGTTCTAAAGTGCATTTAAAACACGGGACGGCATGGTGCTTCCTGCCAGAGAGCAGCAGGTGTCAGCACAGCCCTTCTCAAGAAACCTCAATGTTTACATGTATTTAAAATTGAGAGGTGGGCACCGGCGCCAGAGGTGAGTTTGAATACACAGACTGTCCTCTGGATGGCGTATAATATGCCCACCCCCAAGGCCCTACATGTATGTGTTATGAGAGTGTGAGTAATGTGGATGTCTAGGTTGTGGAATAAAATTGAGGCACAGGTGGCCAGAAGGAGATAGAGGGGAATCCAACACTGGCATGATGTGTTTTTTTTTTCTTTCTTTTGCTTGAATGATTCATAGTCAGTTATAAGTGGCCTAATAATCTAAAAAAATTAAAAGACTTCGAAAGACCTTAAGGAATCCCAGAGAAAAAAAGACATGCAACTTTTGCACAGTACTGTGTGGTCAGCTACAGAAGGACTGGACTGATCAGAGTGAAATCACGGAGAACAGGCTCAAGGCTAAGATTTAAAAGAAAAAAAAGAAAAGAAAATCTGCCTCCTTGGAACCAAAACATGAAAAATGACACGTGACTCAAGATTTTTGCACAGTACTGCAATTGTGCACATTGTACACATGTGCAATTTTAAAATTAACTGTAATTTTATTAGGTTCTTAGAACTATGACTTCACAATAACATGTATAAATGTCAGTGGCTGTAATGTGATATGGAGAAATAAAAGAAACAAAATAAATTTTGAAAATAATTTATTTTAACTTAATCAGAACGCAGCTGTTATTGATTGTGAGGCTTTATCTGTCTTTCTAATGCGCATGTGAGATAAAGAGACCTTGTCAATGAAGCTAAGGCTGACACTACAGAACCCCCTGGTGGTTGTTTGAACATAAGCTCTGGCTTGTGGGTGTAGAAAAACAGAAGCTCTTCGGGTGTCTCAGTAAGGTAGTGGGAGTTACTAGTTTCATTTTTACTGCTTTGGGAATCATCAGCTGCCTGTGGACATAACTGAGGTAATTATTCTTTTTGTTTGTTTTGTTTGGATTGATGATAAACACTATGTACTTAAGCAATCCGTGAATAGCTAAAGTCATAGCTAAAACTGTACAGGTGTTGCACAGCCTACATTACATGAGCCAGACTGTATTTTGGTATTTTATCATGTGGCATACGACACTCCAGATCACTACCTTTTAAAAACAAAGAATGAAAAAAATATGTCAGGTCTCAGGAAACCAGCATCAGACGTCAGATGAAATGTCATATTAGGTGTGTCCCAGTTCAGGGCCTGCATTCTTTAAAGCTCCCAGCCTTCAGTCTACATAGGCTGGGAGCTTTGAAGGCTGGAAGTGCAAGGCTGTTAAATGGGACAGTCTAGTCTTATTTGCTTCCTCTTCTGAGGCTGAGCCCACGGGACTGTAAAATATATATGCAACAAACACAGTAGTGCTATGAATCCAAGATACACCATGTTTTATATAAGTCAAGAAAAAAATACTGACATTTATTGTCAGGTATATTCTGGTGTTGATTAAGTTTCTGAATATAGAACCTTTTACTGTCACTCACAGTTTTTACCTGTAACTACCTGAGCACTTTCTCCTAAAGTGAAAATATTTAATGATAAAATTATTTTAACATTACCTAATAAGATTGATTCAGAACAAACAGTTAGTTATTTTCAACTTTTCAAGCAGTCTTTCACAAAGAAAGAACAGTCTGTCTCCTCTCTCCATCTCTCAGCTGGCGCTGGCTCTTCTGCCTCCTCCTCTTTCTCACACACTGCTGAGTTTGTGCTGCTGTATCATCAGGGTGGAAATCCTCCTTCTCATCAGCTCTCCCTCAAAAACACCACAGAGGGATTTTTTCAGTCTGTCCTTACTCTGGACGCTTGTCAGACATGGAAATTGAATAAGTTGCAGGGTTAAAACACAAGTTTAACTTACAAATACATCCACATATTTTATATTTTACAATCAGAGAGAATGTCAGAAGTCTGGCCATTTGAGATGATGTCTGATATATTATCAGACATCATACTGGACAAACGTTACACAAACGCTTGACAACACTCTTGTTGCATTTGAAGAAGGTGGGATGGGGTATTGGGGCAGGGGGGCTCAATGGGGTTAAATGGGGTTAAATGCCTTTGAGCACGTTTCACCACATTTAGAGACTTTTAGTTACCAACAACAAGACTGTGCTTAAAACCCAGTTCTTTGCCAACAAACCAAATAATTTTAATAAACTGTACGAGCTTTGCAAAGAAGAACAGTCAAATATTCAGCCGGAATTATGTCGCACGCTTGTTGATGACAACCAAAAGTTTCTGGTTGAGGTGCAACTTGCTAACAAAATATTAGTAGTGTCATTAAATACATTTCTTAAGTGGTCTTACTCTTGAAATGAGAAAAATAATCTTATTTGTATTCTGGAATTTCAACCAAACCATTGTCATACTTTGTAACTTGCTTGTTTATATTTTCTTTTTTAGACAAAGAATAAGACAAAATGTCCATAAACAAGGGTTGTTGTTTACTTTTTTAAAAATCGTTTTTTGCAGCGTACTTTTATATATCTATATATTTGACCATGTGTGGATTTGAGAAAAGCGAGTGAAAATTTTTCAAGCTCTCACATTTTGCAACATATTTACCTTGATAGTTTTAGGTTACTTTTCGAGTCTCTTTCTATTCTCTAAATTAATTTTAACTTTCGCCCTCACGTCTCAGCTTGGCCACCTGGAGCCTGTTGTCTCTTGGATCTCTGCTCAGTAGTGAATCTGTTGCCGCAAAGCAACTAAGTTATGGATAATAAGAAGACTAATATCAGTATAACATAAATACAATCAGTGGTTAAATTTCGTAATAGCAATTTCTGCAGTAAAAGAATCATTAATGCCTGGATCATTTTGGTTAATCATACAAAATTTTATTTTCTGAAAAAGTAAGCTAAGAAAAAATATTTCAGCATGCATTTAAAAAAACAAACAAACCATATATTGTATCCTAACACCACATACAACGTATTAATCTTCACTTTTTATCATATTCATGTATAAATTCATGTACACAATGTAAGAACATAATAAAAAGGTTCATACTGGTTGTGCACTGGGATGCAACAGTCTGGGCTAATATGTGAAAGCAACGAATTTCTAAAGAAACAGTGAGTTGTGCAGCAAGTCCTACCTCATGAAGAGCACCCTGTTACTGGCTGTATTGTGTCTACTGTTATGTTGGGATCTTGGGGTAGCAGCTAAATGGCTTTGTGGAATAGGAATCGTTTTGATTGTGGTGTCTTTTAAGATTTTTCCAGTTATTCCAGGAAAATACCAGGTCTTTTTAAGAAAAAGAAATAGATGAACTTTTACTGTGTTAGTGATTTATCATTCAAATGTGTGACAGATGATATATCGAACTGATTTAATTAACAAAATTAATTTTCATCCAAGTTTTTCTGTCCATAATTAGAAAATATTGTCATCTGATATCATCTCATTGATCTCATATTTAATCAGATAATAGAACTGTAAAAATGTATTGCACAAAAGTATTGACCCACCTCTTTTTCTTTATAAAGAGAGTAAAGATTAGTCTTTATACTACTAGGAAAAAGTAGATGTAAGGATTTGTGGAAATATACATGGAAATACAATACAGAGTTTTAAAATGGCAACGAGTTTGAAAGTCAATCAATATTTGGTACGACCACCTTTATTCTTCGACACAGTCTGAACTCTCTTGTGCAGCTTTGTTCTCATTTCTTTAAGTAGTCTTCAGGAATAGATTCTACTCTGGCTGACTTTCACCAGTTTGTGAATTGTCCCACATGGAGCAACAGGACAACTGACCTACTGTATGCTAATTTGAGAGATGCATACAGTGCCACCCCACCCTCACCTTTACTACAGAGCCCTCTCCCTACTCTCCTGCCTCCCTCGCTTCTCCCTCTCCCTGACACTATGACATCCCCCCCTCCTCCTCCAACCCCTCTCTAGACAGCATGACAGCCCCCCCCTTCCTTCCAATCCACTCCCAGTGTCACAGTTGACCAGGTCAGGAGACAACTGAGGAAGCTACAACGAGTCTACAACCTCAGCCTGCGACTGGGGAGAGTGCCCGTCCTCTGGAAGACATCCTGCATCGTCCCAGTCCCCAAAAAGAACCGGCCCAATGAGCTGAATGACTTCCGACCGGTGGCACTGACATCACATCTTATGAAGACTCTACAGCAGCTCTTCCTCAGCCTCCTCCAACCACAGGTACAACATGCCCAGGACCCACTACAGTTCACCTACAAGGTGGATGTCGGAGTGGAGGATGCCATCCTGTACCTCCTACAGAGCCCACTCACACCTGGACAGGGGAAAAGGCACGGTCAGGATCCTGTTTCTTGACTTTTCCAGCGCCTTCAATACAATCCAGCCCTGTCTGCTCCAGGAGAAACTAAACAGGATGCAGGTGGACCCCTGCCTGGTTGCTTGGATTTCTGACTACCTCACTGACAGACCGCAGTACATAAGGCTGAAGGAATTCACGTCTGACACTTTAAAAGGACATTAAAGAAACTGATGGACATTATGAACAATGCTGGGCATCCTCTGCACACGGTCGTAAACAATCAGAGGAGCCTATTCAGCGACAGGCTGCTTCTCCCAAAGTCAAAAACCAACCGACTTAAAAACTCCTTTGTCCCACACGCCATCAGACTGTTTAACTCCTCACTGGAGGGGAGGGGGAGGGGAAACAAGGGGACAAGGGAAGGCGGGAACAACTGAGCTGTAGTGCTTTTTTTACACTGTGCAATATTTGCAATATTTTGTTTCTTATATTCAACTGTGCAATAATCACTGTGCAATATACTCACTCAAATGTGCAATCCTATTTATCCATATTGCATATTCTGTATTTATTTATGTGTAGATATGGTGTATTTATGCTTATATCCTCACTCTCATTCCCCTTATTGTATCTGTAACCTGCAACTTCTTTCAGTGCTGTGCTACTGGAAACTGAGGGAAACCCACCTGAGGGATTAATAAAGTTTCATCTAATCTAATCTAGTTCTGCAAGCTTCTTGAAGGACATTCAGAGCTGTCTTCGGATGTTGACTGCCTTTTGTTCTGCTCTCTGTGAAGATGATCTCACACTACTTCAATTATGTTGAGGTATTTGGCATACCACAGTGGGTTTTTTTTTTGTTTTTTTGTTTTTTTTTACATTTTTATTTATTTCTTTTAACTGAAGGAAAGCTATTGTGTACATGGATATATGCTGAACATTATACACTTAACCAGTCAACAACGGATAAAGTCTGTTGAGAAAGGTGGGATTGAGAGAGAGATTGAAGTCCCCCTGGCATCACTCTTGGCCTATTATGTTGCGGGTCAAATTGACCTATTTTGAAGTTGAAGAATGTAAAAAAACAAACAAACAAAAAAGGTAAAAGCATTTTTTAATATGAAACTTGCTTGGCTTATTTATATTGCACAGATACTGTTCATGTCAATTTGAACTGGTAGTCAAAGCTGAGAAACAGGGTTAGAATTGTCAAATGCTGTTTTTTTTTTTTTCTTTGCAGCTGGGAGACATACTTCACCACAAAACACACACACGCACACACCTTACTGACCTTATATAAAGATTGAGAATGCAGGTGTTGTTATGACTTTTGATGGGAACTTTTTCTGTTCCCAAAGACAAAAACTCCACCCACCGCAGCCACATATGATATACTCACCTGTTTTATAAAATGAGAGGTAAACAGTTGACAGCCCTGGAGGCTCAATTTGATCACAGAGGAGGAGAATGTGTCTGAAGATGAGGTCAATTCAGAATCTTGTGACTCTGATTCTGCATAAACACATCTTAAATGCATTAAAATAAGAGTGTTTTGCAAAAGTCTTGAACCACAGCTCATTTCTTTATAGGAATATTCACTGAAATATGAGCAAACAGACAGTATACGTACAGTATTATAACCTTACAATACAAAGGTGCTTTGAGGCAAGACAAAATAGAGCTTGAAGGTCATTATTTTTTATCATTGCCTTTATTCTTTAACACAGTCTGAACTCTCATCGTCGACTCTTTTGTCATTTCTTTAAGTAGTCTTCAGGAATAGTTCTCAAGACTTCTTGAAGAACATTCAGTGTCGGCTGCCTTTTGTTCTGCTCTGTGTCTAGATGATCCCACACTGCTTCAATATTATTGAGGTCCGGGCTCAGGGAGGGCAATCCATGATTGATAAGTGAAAAAGTACAGGCTCTGAAATGTACTCAAAGTAAGAAAGTAAAAGAAGCTCCTTGTAGTGGCACGGCACAAAAAAAAGAATCACAACTTACAGTAATTTCTAATGTGAGCTCCAGTAGATTTTTTTTAGTCTACATGCTGTGATCAACACACTATACTGCTTATACTGTCTTTACACTAAGTTTTTCTACTTTAAAACTTGTAAAAAAAAAAAATCACCTTTTCTTTGTTTTCTTAGAAGAGACAATGATACAATAAATAGTTTTAAAGAGTTTTTGTGGCTGTATTGTTGACTCCATTTAAACAAGGGGATTTCACTCCACTGAAGATGTATGTGCCACCCTGCCTAGACAACTTGCCCCTCCTTTACACTCCATGTAAAATTTTGTGGATCTGCCACTGTTGGAAAATCCCAATGATTTTTGCAAATTAAGGCTCAACTAAATAAACAAAGAAAATTGTGTTGTTTCAATCACTTCAAAAATAAATATTTTGATAAATAACTAACTAAATGTATTTCCCTTCTAAAAACAAAAAAAATCAAAGGTAACATTTGTGAAGTTATCATAGGACATTCACATCAGTTCATTTCACATTTAAAATTTAAATCGTAGTAAACTATTGTGGTTCAGCGGTTGCTCAGATGAAAAAACTTTCCCTCAGTTTATTTGGAACCTACACATACTCCTTTAATGTGGATGTATCTTGTTACATGGATATGGAGAGAAATATGCATAAACTACTGTGTAGTAAGCTGTATTAAAATCAAGCGTAAAACTGGGACATCACGACATCGCACTCATTGCTTTTTCTATTTGTATTTCTCTTGACATCACCGACTTTTTGTTTTGTTTTTCTCAAATAAATTGGAAGGTTTTTTCTAAATAGCTCTTGACCACTTTACTAGAAAATGCAGATTTACCAATTAGAGAATTGTCAATTCCATATTACCTGGATTATATTTATATTAAAAAATATACAATGATTGTCCAAGACAAGCATATGTTTACTCCAGAAGATGATCCAAAGTGATGTACAGCCATTGTGTTCCCCATATGCGGCTGAGCACTGACTGACTTTTCCCAGCAGAAGATCCTCCAGCATGTAGCATCAGATTATTTAAACCATATATTAACCTTTATGGGCTACTGTGTACTATCTCTAACTGGTAAATCACATTTTCTGCTATATTTAGAAAAGGCGACCACTTTATTTGAATAAATTTATAGATAAAATGCAGGTATACCGAGGAAAGTCAGATGTCCCAGTTTAACACTGGGACATGAACGCATCTTAAGTTTGCGGATATCTGTGAAGCGGGCAGTGTGAAATGCGTCTCAAAATTATACACATTTGTAAATCATATCGTACGTGCACTTGCAACCGTTTCGAGGTTTCTCTCCATATATAAATAGCGACTGCAAATGTCAGTCTAAATCGTCTTACCTGTAAAACCTGCCGTCATTGCCGGAAGTCAGTGTTTGGGCACACACTTTAATAACTGGGGGGTGGGGTTTTTTCCCCCAGTGTAACTGAAAAGTAAAGTTTTACTTTCCTGTGTGGGACATCGTTTGCTGTCTAGTCGGCAACAGAGGTAAGTCCCTATTCTGGAGTTTCACATCTCTTTTTTTAAAACAAGTGGGTTTTTTATACATGGATAATGGATATGTGATTGTTAGCACTGATGTGCAGATGTGCTTTCTATTTACTCTCCTGTGGTTGCTGATGTGTTTGCTGATAGACCTCATAGAATTTGTTCGGTCTACACACACATTCACATACCGCTGTGTGTGTGTGTGTGTGTGTGTGTGTGTTGAAGGAAATTTCCGTCCCCGGTTCCCTCCAAGGCACGAGCGATAAGCAGAGTTCTGTCCTTTAACATATAAGATTCCTAATTATTCAAAGTAACACTCAGGTATGCCATTCAGCTGGGTTAGTTACGATATCGGGAGCAGCTTGGGAGAACAAGAAAACAGAGACTGCTTTAGGTTGCCTTCCCAATC
>NW_024582662.1:422228-423606 GCF_018398535.1 Haplochromis burtoni | reverse complement strand
GCTTTTCTTTGCAAGCTCCTTTGACTACAATGACCTGGATGACTGAGAACCTTCACAGACATAAAGCTACAGATTCAAAAGAATTAGTAAGCGTTGAATTTTAGGCCAAACCGTGATCGTTTTCTAAACTTAAACCTGCAGCTTTTAATTCCTAACACCAACCAAGTTGTTTTTAGTGCCTGCACATAACCATGTAATGCATTTGGTATTGATAAAATGATTTTACACGTGGAAAGTACTGTGGAAAGAAAAATTTGTATATATGTGTCCGGACAGATGAAAAATCGTGATCCAGGACACAAATGAATAAAATACAGATCGTCTGTACCTCATGAACTGCCTTTAAACTGCGCTGAGCTTTAGCAAAAATAACTTTGGCAGATTACGGAGTTCTGTTATTCTGTGAACTGATTAATCTATGAGGAATGATCATCTCAAAGCTTTAATAACAAAACTAGTTATTTTTTCAGCAACATTCTCAAAAAGCCTGCTTACTAATTTGAAAATCTTACATTACAAACACCTACAAACATACACTAAGGCTACGTTCACACTGCAGGCGAAAGCGCATCAAATCCAATTTTTTTGACCCTATGCGACCCATATCCGATCATGGTATGACAGTGTGAACGTCACAAATCCGATATTTTCAAATCCGATCTGGGTCACTTTCGTATGTGGTCCTGAATCCGATACATATCTGATGTTTTAGAAAGCGACTGCTGTTTGAACGGTCACTGACACAAGACAGACGCCAATTATCAGCTCCGGAGAAGTGCCCGAGAACACATCGCGAACGCTTCCTGGCCATCCAGTGTAGATGTTAGTGAAACTGTTGGGAAGACAACGTTGGAGAAACGTGAACATTTTATTTGTACTGTATAATCTGCAGATTCTGACAGAAATCTGCAACTATCCTTTGAAGCACCGCTCCTCTAAAACAGCAATAAGGATAATTATTAGGTTATTTACATTATTATGTGAATAACAAAATAACTTAAAGCAAAAATTGGGAAACGTAAAGCCCGAAGTCTTTATATTAAGGGTGGTGAGTGACAGGAGAACGGCGGCTAAGCTGTCATCCCTGATGGACAACATCTCCCACCCCATGCAGCAGACTGTGACAGCACTGAGCAGCTCCTTCAGTGGGAGACTGCGGCACCCACGGTGTGGGACGGAGAGATTTCGCAGGTCTTTCACTGCTGTCAGACTCCATAATAAAGACTTTAACTGATCAAGCACACACATCTATACATATGCAATAATACTAAGTGCAATAATCCTTTCTGTCATCGTTGTATTTTTACTCAGTTGTATATAGTATTTGTATTTGTATTCTATTTTTATCTTATTGTATATTTATTTTATTTTATTCTAC